>NC_064289.1:4054244-4354244 GCF_019186545.1 Solanum stenotomum
TGTTGCAAGATATCCAAGGACATTTTCACGAGTGGTTGGATTTTTCAGAAGAGTCACCAGAACTTCTATCAAGCCATCATACAAGTTATTCATAACAGTTATGATTGTTGTGTAAGAAGACAAGAGATCAGCAGGACGACCTGTGGCCGATTCAGAGAAACACTGCTGGCCAACATCCGGTTGACTCTGGAAGATTGTATGGTCAGGCAAAGCACTGACATGAAAGAAAGGACCCAAAATGCTTGTCATCTCAATAACTCTTCCATTCATATACTGACTATCCGGAATCCACCAAGGATGATTCACCAAACACTTTGCACCTACTGGATACTTAACCAAAAACAATAAAGCTCTAAGAGGCTGCTGAAAATTACCCAAAACTGAAACATTTAGCACAGTCCCTCTCAAATCCTCATACAACTGCTTCAGTATTGGTTCCATATTATCACAATTCCCATCCTTAAATAACTCATCCAAAAACCCAGGCGGACTTGAAACTCCTCCACTACCACTGCTCCCACCATATTCATCCACAGAAGTTGAAAACTCGGAAAACAACAAAGGAAGCAACAGAGAAACATTTGCTGGTGCCATATCCCAATTGGGAAACATATCAGGATTCCCTAAATGTGTCCTACAGTATGATACAGCAAGTCTCTTTACTTGCTTAACCACCAATTCCATCTCAGACCTAACATTCTTATCCTTCATCGACGCAATCTTCTTCCCCTCTTCATGTGCCCGACGGTAACAATTGACCAAATACTGAAATGGTGGTTCCGCCGATACAAAATTACCGGAAAGTCGGTCGATTAAAACCCTCTCCATTAAATCCCTAGACAACTTTAACTCTTTACCCTCACTCAAAAACTCCGCCGCCGTCATCTCTAGATACACAATGCGTGTATCGCTTACCAATGAATCAACTAGAGATACAAGTAAGATTTTCCGAAGAATTATATCTTCGATCTCTGCCGGCGTTCTCTGTGGTTTACAAGTAACCATGATTTCAACAACAATAAATTAAACAATTTTTTTTCTGGAAAATCAACTGGATTAACAATCTAAAATATGGTTAAAATAAGTGTGTATACAAAAACATTCAAGTTCGTTTCCTGCTCAAAATATTCAAGTTGTCTCTATTGTTCTTTCTTGTTATTTTTTCTTTTCTAGTTCAGCAACTTTCCTATTTATAATAGTGTAATAATAAGAAACCAAATTCAATAAGGATTAGAAAATCAACTAGGACAAGTAAATTTTAACTAAAGATTAATTAAATACCAAATTCTAAGCAACTAAAGATTTCTATTCCAACCTTAAATTATTATTCCTATTTCAACTTTGAATTATTATTATTCCTACGTGAATATTTGTTGAATTTTTAAGTTCTTCAAGAGTAGTACAAATTAGAGAACAACTATTGTATCTTGTTCTTATTTTTTAGGATCCACACCATGAGTTTGAGAAGAAAATATGTGTATTGTTTCAAGTTCTTTATGTCTAATACCCAAGCTGTCTCATTATAATTTGTAATTGTCACTTGATAATATTGTAAGCTATAGTAAAAACAGATTGAAAATTTTGATATTAAGAACATGACAGAAACATGCATTTCTTTCTCAAAACGATTGTATCGATCCTAAGAAGTTCTAACAAGACTATTCTTCTTTAATTTAATTTTGTACTCCCTTCGTTCTAATTTATATGATATTTTTCGTTTTTCGAGAGTCAAACAATTTAAGTTTGACCGCTAACCAACGCGTGAAATTTTCAATTTTGTTGAAATTAAGTTTATATATTTATAAACTACGTAAAAATATTATAAATCACAATAATTGATAATGCAAAATATTTAAAATATATATGAGAAAATTATCGTAAAAAATAAACTTGTTTGAATCTCGAAAATTGAAAAGTGCTACGTAAATTGAGATGGAAGGAGTATTATTCTTCTTAAAGAGTTTGAATATTCAAAAAATATTGTGATACAGGCAATATATGTTCAAACTGGAAAGTGGTTTATTATCCTTTTTAGAAAAAAATGCTTTTGTTTTGATTTTTAATTTAGTGGTGTTCCTTAATTTGCTATGATGTTGATTAGAACGGCTAAAGTTAATTTAAATTAATGAATGGTTTTACTCTCATAAATCTCGTTTCCTTTTGTTAGATTTTTTTGTTATTTTTTTAATTTTTTCTTATATTTATTATTTTTTAATTATTTCTTCATTAGTGATTCGTACACTATGCTTACATTTCTTGTATGCCACATCTTTCCTTAGAAATGTTTAGTAGGACTTTGCGTTATTTAATCAAAAATAATTTTTTCCTCATTACAGTTGTCAAATGGTGTAATATATGTTAGTAATTGCTTTGTTTGATGAAACTTTTCAGTTGGTGATTGTTGGCAATATTTGATTATGTGGTGGTGACTGCTAATGTTGGTGATTGTTAGAAATATTTGATTATGAGGTGATGACTGATGATGATAGTTAGCAATAGTGGTTATGAGGTGGTGATTAATGATATTTATGATTTAAAATAGTGTCAATGATGGGCGGGTAATGGTGGCTGCTTTAAGAATTGGTCTATTGGGTTTGGGTGTCAAATGAATGAGTTGAGTTGAAATTGTATTAAAATTGATTGAAACAGAAATTGAGTTGGGATTTGACTCGTCCAGCTTTACTTTGGGCTCTAATGAGCTAAACAATAGGTTGGGTCTTGACCCACCTAATTTGACCTGCTTAATCTCAATAATTTTAAGGGCAAACTACATAAATTCCATTAGTTTAGGTCTTAATTACTAAGATTCCCGATAGTTTCAAATATTACTTCATCTACCATATTTTGTGCTTAGGATACATGAGTCTGAATATGTGAGATATATGTATCCGTCGAATTTTAAAACTGAGATACATATTTTATTTGTTTAAATTAATTAGTTGTAACTGATTTCCATAATTAGAGGAGTATCATTACTCGGGAGATACATGTATCCATCGGTTTCAAAAGTCGAGATACACGATTTGTTACTTTGAATTAAAGGGGTGTAACTTATTTCCTTAATTAAAGGATTAATTGATAAATAATTAACAACCCATTTACAGGATCCTTGCGTATCAACTTTAACAAGTTTTCCTAAAATAATTAAATAATAAATCATAATAATTTTGCAATTGTAAGCTTCATCTTCTTCATCAATTCCTTCCTTTGTAACTTAAAGTTTCGACTATTTCGGCCTTGAGATACATGTATCATCACTCGCGAGATACATGTATCAATCGATTTTACAAGTCGAGATACACGATTTATTACTTTGAATTAAAGGGGTGTAACTTATTTCCTTAATTAAAGTATTAATTGATGAATAATTAACAATCCAAACGGATTTTCATAATCTTTGCATATTAACTCTAACAAGTTTTTCTAAAATAACGAAATCATAAACCATTGTAATTTTGTAATTGTAAACTTCATCTTCTTCATCAATTCCTTCCTTTGTAGTTTAAAGTTTCAAGCATCAGACAATTTAAGTTTGATCGAGAATTAGCGGTAGTATATTCAAATTTTTTGAAATTGAAATTTATATATTTATAAACTTCGTAAAAGTATTATAAGTCACAATAATTGATAATGCAATATTTAAGATATCTATGAAAAATTTACAGTAAAAAATAAACTTGTTTGAATTTCGAAATCCGAAAAGTGTCATATAGATTGGTACGGAAGGAGTATTATTGTTCTTGAAGAGTTTGGATATTCAAAAAATATTATGATGCAGGCAATCTATGTTCAGTCTGGAAAGTGGTTTATTATCCTTTTTATAAAAAAAAATGCTTTTGTTTTAATTTTTAATTTAGTGGTGTTCCTTAATTTGTTATAATGTTAATTAGAATGGCTAAAGTTAATGTATATAAATGAATGGTTTTACTCTCATAAATCTTGTTTCGATATTCAAAAAATTTTATGATGCAGGCAATCTATGTTCAGTCTGGAAAGTGGTTTATTATCCTTTTTATTGCTTTTGTTTTAATTTTTAATTTAGTGGTGTTCCTTAATTTGTTATAATGTTAAAAAGTTAATGTATATAAATGAATGGTTTTGCTCTCATAAATCTTGTTTCGTTTTGTTATATTTTTTGTTATTTTTTAAATGTTTTTTCTTGTATTTATTATTTTTAATTATTTCTTCATTAGTGATTCGTACACTATGCTTACATTTCTTTGTGTGCCAGATCTTCCCTTAGAAATGTTTAGTAGGACTTTGCGTTATTTAATCTAAAGCAATATTTTCCTCATCACAGTTGTCAAATGGTGTAATATATGTTAGTAATTTTGCTTTGTTTGATGAAACTTTTCATTAGCTAATGTTGGTGATTGTTAGTAATATTTGATTATGAGGTGGTGACTGATGATGATGATAATTAGCAATAATGGTTATGAGGTGGTGATTGATGATATTTATGATTTAAGATAGTGTCAATGATGGGCGGGTAATGGTGGCTGCTTTGAGAATTGGTCCATTGGGTTTGTGTGTTAAATGAGCGTGTTGAGTTGAAATTAGAGATATTAAAATAGAAATTGAGTTGGGATTCGAAATAGAAATTAGAGATATATATTCTTATAATATTGTTGACTAATGAGTAATTTCTGAATAAGAACCTTGATGACAACACAACAATATACATATACTCTTATAGTATCATTGACTAATGAGTAATTTCTGAACAAGAAACCTTAATGACACCAATACAGTAATATATATATATATACTGATTTAGTATCAATTAAGAGAAATTATCAACCTTAATGATATCAATACAATATATAATATTGATTACAATATCAGTTAAGCGAAAATTATCAGTCTTAATTATGAATTAGGGGTATGAGTTGTATTTTTGTTTGATAGAATGAGTATTTCTTGAATTACTTTGGATTGAGGTATGAACACATAATTAGTTTAAATTGGGAAAATTGTATGAAATAACAAACTATTAATTCAAATAAAATGCTATAGCCATATTTTATTTTATTTGTAATTCGCAACAAACATCCCATTTTTTTTCCATTTGATTCGGTATACAATTAGCCATTTTATACATTTCGGTATAAAATGTGTTTGTGTTTGTATAAAGCGGGAGAAAAGTGTATATACAAATACAAATACAAATACATATATTTTCATCTTATACACTTATAATTATACAAATACAAATCTTATTATACAAATTACAATATATAAATGAAATTATACAAAATTGAACAATTTGTATAAAATTGGATGTATCTAGCGAATTATACAAATCAAAAACTTCATAGCAAACATAAAATTTGCTATGGAGCGCAATTATGCAAATTATAACTATAACATACAAATATAATTTTTATGTTTTCTATATGTGAAAGTTGCTCTTTTAATTTTATGACCAATTTATGTAGTTCTCCCTAAAAATTTTAACGGGTTAGACAGATTTCCTATATTTGGGCTTATTTTAATACCTGAGACTACATTTTAGCCCAATTCGGATTACCCATGGGCCTAATGACTTGCAACTAGTTCTGGTGCGCTCAAGTGTAATGAGCAGAGAACGTATTTCAATATTTCTAGAATTAGTTATTCTTACTCTTTAGAAATCTGAATTAATTCTTAATTTCGTCTAAAAAGCTTTAGTTGTTATTTAAACAAGTAAAACAATTTAATTCTATAACAATTGAACTTTCTATATAATTTTTTTTTTGTACGTTAGATAATTAATTTGTTCTGTTTCATTGATTTTGTTCACATTTTGATTAACTTCAACAATTTCCTAAGTAAAACGTCACTGATTCTTTCTTAGCTTTACAAACCTTAGAGTCCATTAATAAGTCCCCTTTCTACTAAATCCACCCTTTATATAGAGGAATTTATTATGTTTAAAATCAACCTTGCGTTATTTGTTTGCTTATTTATTTTTCTCAAAGAATGTGACTTGGGATACAGAGTATACTGAAAGTGAACTATCAAGTTTCATATACTCCCTGTTCTTTTTTACTTGTCAAATATTTCTTAATTTGATTTGTACATTTACTTTTTATTTTTGACAAATTAAGAAAGTACAATATCACCCCCCCCCACCCCCACACACACACAACCCCCCACTCATTATACCCTCAATTTATTAATGTCTTTAAAAGATGTAGTAAGTAAATATGTCATGGATTCCATAAATTAATAGAGATAAAATAGTAAAATCACCATACTAATAATTATTTTTTAATAAATACGTCAAGTTAAAATTCGACAAGTAAATTTGGAACATATTTTTTCACTAAAAGAAAAACCTTTGAGTTTTTGGCATGCATGGCGATTGGGGGAACATGAAAATGAAGTTTAATGCAATTAATTTACCAAAAAACCCTTCAATGTTTTGCCTTTTACGTTATGTGGGAGAACCTTTGATTTGATGGAAATAACGTGGTCATTATTGAAATACAAGCCAAAAATCAGCACGATGTGGACATAACATATATAAAAAACACAGAAGAAAAAGGGAAAGCTCCAAAGAGAATTTAGTGTAACTAAATAAGAAGATTCATGCACCGAACTCTCGAGGGGATAGTGTACGAAGAGGCGGAACTATAATTTGATGAAAAGGGAGCACCATTAAAGGCAAATGCAAATTGGTCGAAGGCTCGAAGCAATGTCATGCAATATCAATATCTCTCTGAAAATTTTATAAACTGAATGAAGCTTGCACACTTGGACTGGTGTTTCAGACATCACATTGCATACGTTAGGTTGTCTGTTCAAAATTTGTTCTCTATAAATTTTGTGTGTATTTTTTTAATTCTCAGCTCAAAACGAAAAATGATGTAGCCCAAACTCAAACTCAAGTCGCTCCCATGAGCTCAAGGGCCCGTCCCACTGAACAAATAACTCATTTAATAGATATATTCGAGGGGTCCTTTAAATATATGAATATACACATCTATATACAAATTTTTTAAAAAAAATTAACAAATGCACGTACACCCTTCTGAGCCTAATATTACACACTTTAGCCCAATTAGGATATCTAGACGGCCTAGTCATGACTTCAAACTAGTTTTCTCTACCTTAGTTAAGTTAGTTAGCTTTGCATTTGCAATTGCAATTGCAATTGCATTGATGAGAAATTATTAGACTAACAAGTGGTATATCATATATATCTATCAGATTGGTCTGGCAGTATTCTCATATGTCCATACCAATATAATGTACTTTTAATAAAAAAAAGTTCTTCACATGCTAGAGATTCAAGACCTACAATAAAGCAAATTAAAGTTTAATGTGAGTGTCATCGAGAGGAATTAAAGAAAATGTAATTCAAATCTCCCTGGCGCACCCTAGCAGGACCATTTTGGTCCTTTTTTGTACTTGCAAAATGTCTAGATAGATATTTTTAAGTTTTAGATATTTAAGGGAGATATTATATTATTAGAAGAGGATAAAGACAAGAAAAATTTAAGATTTTTAAAAATAATTTTAAGTTAATATGTAATAATAATTGAGTACACAATTAACTATCTGAAATCAATCTCATACCGTCTATCCAATACGATTTTTTTTTTCGTTGCTATTTTTCATCGTTATACAATCAAATCTCATTGTTACTAGGTCATTGTTTTTTTTTTTTTTTACTATTATAGTGAACTATGTTTTAGAGAACCTATAGTATAACATAACATGAAAAATCAATTTCACAAAACACATGATTATAGAAAGGTCTGACTTTATTATCTACGAGATTTCCTAAAAGCAATCTCTTTTGTCCAGATATCCTTAGCTTGATAGTGTATCCCATGTATATTGAACCATTTTCTCGTCATTAGTGTAGTGTCATTTGTCTAAAGAGAATAAACGTATAATATCTTTCTCATAACAAAATGAAAACAAACAAAAATGAACGCTTACTCCATCGACAAAGCTACTATTAATTACTTCTAAACTAAATTTTAACTTATTGCAAGTGAAGTACTATATCACGTCTAATAGATAAAGGATGGAACGGATATTTTACTAAAAATAATAATAAAATAATCTTAAATTAGTTGGAGGCTTGACATGAATGGCGATTGGCGACCCTAAAGATAAACATGAAAATGAAGTTTGATGCAAATAATTTACATAAAAAGTCATTAATGTTTTGCCTTTTACGTTATGTGGAAAGATCCTTTGATGGAAATTAAAACAACATGGCCATTGTTGAAATACAAGCCAAAAAAAAGGAGAATTTATTTGAAATATAGTAACTAAAATAAGAAGATTCATGCACCACAATGTGCTGAATTAAAGAAGCATATATAATATAATCCAACAAACACACTTTAATTTTCTTATCCCTATGTTTTTCTGTCTGTTTTATAACAGACATCCTATAAAATAGGTATATCCTTACAAGCCCCCCTCCTGCTTCCTGTCCTACGTACCAACATCTGTCCTTCGATGATAACAGAGTGGATGAATCAAAATTTTCACTAAAAAAAATTGAACATAATTAATTTATATCTTTCAAATATACATATTCAATGCATATTAATTATATTTAAAATTTATTCATACAATATAATTTTTCGATAAAGAAATATCAATTGACTTTATTCGGACAAGAATAATCATGTGTCAAGAATAATATATTTTGGTAACCAACCTGAGATATTGTTGAGAATGTAAGCACTCTTCGTCTTCAATTTTAAAAGTTAATGATAGCTCAAAGTTACAAAAAAAACTTTAAAAAAGTGGTAAAAAAATTTGAGTTTCGATTACAAAATAATTAAATTAAAAAAAGGCAGCAGTGTGGACACTAACATACTGAAAGTAAAATATGTAATCAAATCTGTTGGATAAGAATAGACAGATATTTTTTTTTTTAAAAAAAAGGTAATTTTAGTGACCATTATTGAAATAAAAGTTGAGAAGTAGAATAACAGAAGTAGAGAACAAGACACATATAAAACAACGAAGAAAAAGGGAAAAAACAAGGACAACACATTGGAATTAAAATAAGAAGATTCATGAACGGGAGGGAGTTCAAAACCTTAACCGAAAAATTAACATCTCTTGTTCACTTAAAATTTGAGTCTAAGAAAATAATACTTTAAATCTCTCATATGTAAAAATTAAAAAAATTTATACGTAAATGTAAGATCTCATAAAACAAAAATAGTGTAAAAGACTAGAAAATCATTTTTCTGCTAATCTCAACGTGTACGTATATGTTGTTGATTATAACTTAGAAGACACACTTTTCCACGGCACGTTCCGTATGTTTTTACTGTCGTACGTTACAGCAACAGACATCCGAGAAACTGGGAATGTGTATATAATTGCGATCGCTATATTACATGTCTTGTTTAAGTTTGCAAAATTCAAATGACATTTGTCATTTTGTTATAAGATCGAAAAAACTGTTTTATTTTCTTTAAAAAATTTATTTCCGTCAAAGTGAGACACGTCAATTTTATTAATCCCTCCCAGGCCCCAGCCATCATCAAGTAGGCAGTAGCCGTAGCGGCAGCTGCCGTCAAACACGTATTTTGTCTATATATATTGTAAAGATTTTATTCATATAAAATTATAAATAATGAAATTTAATTTGCTTGATTACAGATTAATTGTGCTATTTTTATCAAATTTTCATATTACATTGTGAATCAAATGTTTCAATGGTTTAAACTCGAGGTCCAGTTGCTGGTTCAAGAGACTAAATATATTATGATAAAAAAAATAAAAAAAATAAAAAATTATATATTAATTAGTTAGGTGTTATATAGATAATTCCTCCAGTTTTTTTATTCCCTTGCAAGAATCATAAATTGCGTTCATCTTCAACCTCCAAATATACAAAGGAATAAGAAAGATAAGGTCTAGTAAATACGATAACAATAATATATTCAGTATAATTTATAAGTAGAGTTTGAAAAGGATTGAGTGTACATAAATTTTACTCCTACTTTAATAAGTAGAAAAGTTACATTGTTTGATTCCGATACACCTAGGCTCAAAAAAAAAAAATTAGCAGAAGTAAAGAGATCATGTTGTCATGTTGAGAGATACTATAGAGAACATATCAAAATATGTTGAAAACGAAACAATAATCGAAATTCAAGAAATAACGGGTAATTATAACATATATAAAAAATGAACTGAGTAATATTATGACTACGTACTCGTTAGAAAAGAAAAGTGAGACAACGCTCTATTACCTACTAACCTCTCCCACCCTTATATATTCATGTCGACCTTCACAACCCTTTTATCTAAGGTCATGTCCTTAGTAAACTGAAATTGAGTCATGTATTTATCTCTTCCCAATAATTCTTTGGCCTACCTTTACCTCTCCTGAAACCATTCATAGCCAACCACTTACACGTATATACTAAAATTGATGCATCTATTCTTCACATGTCCGAACCATCTCAAATAATCCAAATACTATTTTGTTAATTGATGGAGCATCGATTATTACACTACTCGGATAATCTAATTGTGTTACTCCTAGTAGTATTTTAATTATTTTTATATAGCTAAACACATCACATAGGAGATCACCCTAATACCATCACATCCTTTTAATAATATATATTGAGCAAGGAATGTCGAGGTAACAACTTTAAATCAACCATTTATTAATTACTATTAACTAATAATAATAAATGTTTAACTAAAAAAATTAGATGAAAGGCGTTAAGTTCTAGTACAAATTACAATTGTATATTATTGGATGAAAAGTAATTATATTATTAAGTATTTTATGATAGTAGTAGACTAGTAGTATTATATTATGTATTAGGCCATTTCAACAAGGCGCATACCTTAACGAACGTTTGTTTCTAATATTTTTTAATAATTTATTTTTCGTGACAAGTCTTGTTTTCTCACCCTTTAGGCTTTTAGCATTTTGAGGATCTATTATATATTAAAATAAGTAAGTTCAACTTATAAATTCATTTGAATTATTCAATAATTCTGGCTTGTAAATTATTGAATAATTTACAATAAACAATAAACAATAAACAAGTACAATAAACAATAATTAATTTTAAACACAATAAATTATTATAAAATTTCAGTTTCAAATTCATAAAATTCAATTTTTTAAGTCCGCATTATTATCTTAGCCTCCACATGTTGTAGTGAAGAACACAGATAATTGCATGTCTCCATTGCAAAAACCATGAGCGGCTTTGGGGGAAGTCTTCTCAAGATCCAAGAGATCTATTTGCTTTTGGAACGAATTAATAATTTAAATTTGATGAATTTAATATTTAAAATTTTATTATTTAATTATAAATTTAGATTTAATCTATATATATTGTGTAGAAAATTATGGATTCAAGTGAACCCGAAAGGCTACATTCGTTAGTTTCGTGCTTTGTTGTGCTTTTAAAGAACAGAAACTTAGAAAGTTTTTCCAACATTGTTATATTATAGTGATTTGATGATTAATGGAAAATTCAACTATGTGTTGTACCAACTGCCAACACAATTAGTGGGGTTACAACGTAACGTGAAATCTTAAATACTTTAATATGATATGATATATGGTACAGTAATTAATAATTAATTTAAGCCACTAGTTAACCTGCATGATTTGATCCTCTTCTACTTACATGAAGAGCACCGTTAGAAAAATTAAATTTCCTAGGTCCATAAAAATTTAACTAATTCATGATTGTTGTTGTTCGTCAAAAAGTATTCTCGAATCTTTAATAATTTTGGCTCGTATCATATATATGTATATCGTATGTATGTATAATGTATTTAGTCGTAGACGATCATAGGAGTATCTTTTTGTATACATATTTAATTTTTAACTAAAACTTCCATGCCTTTTATCTTGATGGACAGATTCGAATATAAACATATGTATATAATCTAGAAATGGTTAGTACAATTTTTTTGTCTTTAAGACTTGGATTTGCTTCACTATTACATCCATATTTATAAGTCATCAGAGTTTCTAGGAATGAAAAATATTATGTTGAGAGAGTGTCGTGTGAAATTAAATTTAATAGGATTTAATCCAAATATCATAAATCATAAACTATATATAGAATATGAATCCAAAACTCAGCATACATTTCAGCATAATATTTGAAAAAAGAATGAGTTATATCTTTTCAAGTGTAATTATAGTAAAAGGATTATCATAAGATCTTTCCAGAAAAGAACAATAAGTTGATCATAAGCAAAATTGCAATTATTGGTCTCAAATCTCAATTTTGGGGTTAATATATGATCATCCTGCTCTTTCAGTTATAGTTAATTAAACTATTGGTCTACAATTCAAGGCTTGTCTAGTGCTNATAAGATCTTTCCAGAAAAGAACAATAAGTTGATCATAAGCAAAATTGCAATTATTGGTCTCAAATCTCAATTTTGGGGTTAATATATGATCATCCTGCTCTTTCAGTTATAGAACTATAGGTCTACAATTCAAGGCTTGTCTAGTGCTTCAAGTTTTTAAAATTTAACGTTTAACTTATCGATTGTCGATAATTTTATTATTTGCTAAATTTCTGTCAACCTAATAAAATATTGATTCGTCAAGTTTTGATCAAATTATTGGTTTATCGTATATCCGATACAATTATTAAATATCCTACCATATTGTTAATTGGTACTTTTTCTTTGGGGGTGTGTGGGCCGTGGCCCGTGGCCCGTGGGTGTGGGGGGAGGAAGGACTCATCGCATGTTAATTTGTTATTTTAAAATAGTTGTCTCAAATTATTTTTTAATTCTATCTTATATCCTTGATAATAATTGATCTTAGAAACTACAAATATCTTAATAAAATAATTACTTATGGATCGTTTCGTATGAAGATAGTTTATTCTAACATTAGTATTATGTACCAATAAGTAATATTGAGACTTGTTATGCTGAAATTAGTTATTTTGAGTTATTTGTTTATAAAAATATTCTCCACCTCATTTAATAGAAAAAACATTTGAAGAACCTTTGTGTTTCTTTTGTCATTTTCATTATTTATTTTTGAGATAATTAATTCTAGCACTATTATTCTACCACCTAACATTAATACCATTATTAGTAACCAAACAAAGGATGAAACGAACAAGACTTACCTGAAGTGTCTAAATGAAAGTTAGTATCAGCTTTAAGTGGTCATTGATAGATTCCGCCTAAAAATTTATCTCAGAACAATTTATACTTATCCATTATATTAAACACTCTCTTAACAAAAATGCTTTTTTTTCAAAAGATATCGATGAACATAAAATAATTTAAATTTTATTTAAATTAATTTTCTTTTGAAAGACGCGTAAAGAAAAACACAAGAGATAATTTGAGACGGGTAAAAACAAACAAGTTTTTCTCATGGCCAAACATGGGCGCGCCAAAAAGTCGAAACGACGCCGTGGGATGTCGCTCCAACCCCAGCGGTTTACCGTTAAATTCAAGTCCGCAGAAGCAATGTGAAACGTGGCGGTCGTTCCTCTTACTGAAAAAAAAAAACAATCTCTCTCTCACAATTAACTAAAAATATTGCAATCCTTTTTTCCTCTTTTGGAGTTTGTGAAATTTTGATTCTGAATGTGAAATTGAAGGAAAGTTTAGTAAACTTCTTAACTTGAAGGCAAGTTTTTTTTTTTCTGGTTTCATTCAGTGTTGTATTTTCTCTGTTATTTTGCTAATGATTTTTGCTGCTTTCGTATTTGGTTAATAAACCATTGTTTCATCTTGTTGAATCAAATATTGTTCTTTGTTGATTTTAAGTTTTTCTACTTTACTGGGTTTGGTAGATGGTAAATACGTGGATCATGAGTGAGAATAATTTGCCTTTTCTTTTTTAGAACTTTGATATATGTGCTTACCTTCCACGTCTACTTGTCACTTCTCACCAGCATATGTACCATTGATCAGAGTCCCTAGTATTTTTTTTGCTGAAACTTAAACGTGCAGAAACCTTGTGATCTTCAATCACTTTATTGACCAACTAGCGCACATTTTGGGTGCAATTTACTTTTTTTTTCTTTTTGCTGAATTAATTCAACGATTAAGTATTTTAATTTTACTTTCACCGTTTAGTTCAACACTAAAAAAGTGTTCTTTGATTTTTGGTTGAGAGTTTTGGTCCATTCTTTTGTTTATGTGGTAATTAAGATTAACATTGTTTGATTCGATGCGTGTTGATATATTTACGTTGGATCCTAATGCATAATGGACAAAGCAATAGCACAAGTGGCTTTTTTCTTTTAATCTCCTTATTACGAGTTTTGTAGATTTTGTTGCATTAAGACTTTATATATGTATCTGTTGACTATAGTTGCACTGCTATAGTATCAGTTCCTGAGAAGCTGTCTGATTGGTCCATGAGATACCAATATGTTTAAGAATTTAAACGATCAAATGTGGTGAAAGATTGGCTCTTGGCATATATAATATGGAATCTTCACACAAATAGCCGGACAGTTTTACTGTTTACTTTTTCTAGCCGGTATACATAAGCTTATATACAATTATCCACATATTATACCTCTGCTGTGTATTCTTAGTTTAATCAGTTTATGCATTTGGCTATTTCCTTATAGATTGGCAGTCTCCGGTATCAAGGTGGCAGAGTGAACAAGATAGGGTGAGCATCTGGGCAATCATTTCCTTGCAATGTGGCAAAATCAAGAGAGTGAACATGGGGTGAATAATTCCCATGCTCGTTGTGGAGAAAGGAAAATACAACAGAGGACTGACATTGAAAACTCAAACAGTACAGGCCCCTTTTTATTGTATGATCAGGGAATTGTTATGGGAAATGCTAGCTTTGATGGTGCCAATGAGGCTTGTAATGGACGTGTGGTGTCTCAAAGCCAGAATATGTTGGAAAACAAATCGGAGGATAACCGTAGTATTCTCTCAGATCAATCTAGTGATCTTGGGGAAATTGAACGCGAGAGGGTGAGGCAGGTTTTTCAGGACTGGATGAGCACTGGTGTAAAGGACCATTCTCAATCATTGAGTGTCTCACATAAGAACAACTGCTTGGGGGCACCATGGTTAGGGGAAAATGAACGAGAAAGGGTGAGAATCATAAGAGAGTGGGTGAAAATCAACATTCAGCAAAGTGGCGCGGGTTCTCCAAGAGATGAAGGCGCTGCTGATATCGGTTCTCAATTCGAACAAGTGCGTGATGGATCTTTGTTCAATCATTCTGAAAATGGAGAGAGAAAATCCGTGCGTATGTATTGCGGCAGAAAAGTCCTTCTTGATTTGCTGATGAAGTTTCAAATGGAAAGGCAAAGAGAAATTCAGGGCTTATTGGAATGTAAACCTGTATCAAACTTCACATACCGCAATCGGATTCAGGTAAGACTTGAGTAGAGAATGCTTTTCATGGAATGTGCATTTTTAATCTTTTAGTCTATTCTTGTTATATTATTATGGCTGCAGATTTTCTGTTGGATTCATAAAGAGAAAGTTATTGAGTGGATTATAATATAAACATGTAGAATATTAATTTAGTAGTCGGTGAGCCTGGTTCGTGAAAATTTAATTAATTAAGGATTATAATATAAACATACAGGATACTATTAATTAATTGAGTGGAGTGAATATGAATAACAAGAACATCTGATTGGATTGGATATGATTTGATGTGTGATAGTTTGCATTATGTTGATTGATCTACTTTTCATTGAAATTTGTTTGCAACATATGGTTTTTCCTGATAGTGTTTCAAACCTTCTCACAGTCATTGCTCAAGGGTAGATTTTTGCGGAACGAGAGATTGATGACCAGTGATGAAAGAACTACATCAGACGCTGCAAGTGAATTGGGCATACTGAGACAAAGTCATACTGTATCTTATTTAAGGTAGAGCAAAGTATTTTTCTTTGGAATGTTAGCCTTTTTGATAAACCCATGCATGGATTACGTGCTTCAAATGTAGTAACTCACTTGATTTCTCTCTTTTGCTTTATCGAAATTAATGGCTCTCGCCTTAGTCTACCAATCTTTGTTAGAAGCTGCTTGGTTGTGCTTTTCTTTTGTTACTTTTTTTAGTAATTAAGTGGACACAGAAATCTAGCAAATAAATTCTTCTGTCCAAAAGTCATAGGTTATATCTTAAAATTGTGTGTGAAACAGGAAAGAGATTTTATCCAGATTGGTCGATAATGCTCGTAATTCTACAAAAGATGTGCAGCTGAATGCCTCTTCTACAGATGACCTGAATCGTCATCATCGAAGTGAACAGTCTCAATCAAATAATGAACAAGAGATAATTGATGAATCCTATGATCAATCTGAACTCGATAGTGAAGAGAGGGAAACTGATGGATCTCATGTAGTCGGGAACTCAGAAAGCATTACATCTGAGGAAGTAAACCAGCAAAATTCGGTTGATCAAATAACTGAACATTCAAATCAAATAGCAGCTGTTGAAAGTGGTTCACGAGGGCATGTACGAGAAGACCATGAACCCTTTCATGATAATGATGCACCAAGAAGTGAGGCAAGTGATACTCATGAAGTATATGATCATTCTCATGGCTTGATAAGTAGTACTTTTGAGGACTATGTGTGGCAAGTTTTATCATCTCAGGCAGAGGATCCACAGGACGTTGTCACGGATCATGAGGAAAGAAACTTGCGACAATCAGAAGCGCCATATGAACTAGTTATCGAACATGGCGAAAGTAAGCAAATGTCTTCTTCTGAACACAATGAAACGACAAACAATACTACAGAAGACATGAGCGGAAGTTGGCAGGAAGATTCTGCAAACCATTGGTATCCAGACAGTTCGGAAAATGATACTGAAGAACAAATTTATGAGCAAGAACAACATGAGGACTGGCAGAGTAATGATTGGCTGGATATGCCTTCTAGTCAGAATGCTGGATCCATGAGAAGGGTTGATTCATTTTACATGCCTGATGATGATAGTGTTTACAATATTGAACTTCGAGAACTTCTTAGCAGGTAAAAGACTCTTGTTACCGCTGGATTATTCATTTTCTACGAAAAATTAATGCTTAAGCTATTTAACTAGTTCCTTAATGCTGTAGGAGGCGTGTCTCTAATCTGCTTCAAAGTGGTTTCCGTGAGAGTCTTGACCAGTTAATACAATCTTACGTTGAAAGGCAAGGTCACGCTTCTGAATGGTATATGGATGGAACATCATCATCCCCTGATGATACGGACCACGAGCTGCTTCAAGAATATGACAATCAAGATGGGCCTCAGATAAATAGTGAATCTAATCCCTTTGCCATGACTTCACTACATGTGGAACCTTCTCTGCAGTTGATAGGAACAGTAAGCTCACCTTTATATTCCTTGACAATTCTACTTGAATTTAATTAGAGAAGTTGATTTATGTAGCTCTCTCCGTCCCAATTTAAGTGTCTTACTTTCTTTTTTAGTCTGTTTCAAAAAAGAATGCCTCTTCCTACATTTACTAAGGTTTCCAATTCCAACACCTGAACACCATACATGACAAGTTTAAGACCACAAGATTTAAAGGACTCCATACTCGTTTGATCTACTGCAGGATTGGGAAATCATACATGAGTTGAGGAATGACATGGTTAGGCTTCAGCAGAGGATGAACAATATGCAGAGGATGTTCGAAAAGTGTATGGAAATGCAAGTTGAGCTCCAACGCACGGTTCATCAAAATGTTTCTGCAGCCTTAAATCGATATGCTTGTTCAACAGGTTAGATTTCACATCTAAAAATAGGTTCTTGTATCCATATTATAGTTACACTTCTCCTGAAACGGACATGAATTTAGAATAATTCATTACGTTTCGTTCTATTGATCAGATATTGATGCATGTGAGGACAGTGTGCAATCCAAATGGGATAATGTGAGAAAAGGGATTTGTTGCTTGTGTTCTAATAGCAGCATAGATGCCTTACTGTATAGGTAAACTATATATATATAAAGATCCTTGTCCATTCATTTCTCGAGATTCTATTTTTGAGCAGTCTTAGAGACTCCTCTTCCTTCCTTTTTTCTGGTTTTTTTTGGATGTTTGAATTCGTAAGCTCAAGGGAATTATTCATTCGAAATTGATGCAGGTGTGGACACATGTGCACATGTTTAAAATGTGCAGAAAAGTTGATCCAGCGGAACGGAAAATGTCCAATGTGCCGGGCACCAGTAATTGAGGCGATCCGAGCTTTTTCTATACAGTAATGTTGGTGCAGGGGGGTATGTGCACATGCTCAAATTTCCAGTAAAATTGGTCCGGTGACGAGAAAAGCGTCCAAAATTACCCGCCGGTAACGTCAAATAATAAGTGATCCGAGCTTTTTCTGTACATAACTGGTAGAAAACTAAACAATACCTGTGAAGCAGAGTGCATCCGTTGCTGCTTTAGCTTGTCTGGGTAAGTCGTCTTTCCTATGTGACAATCCTTTTTGTGTTTTTTATGATTAATTTGTCTTTCATATTTTCATTAACATTGAACTTAATTTGCAGATGTCATGTTTGTAAAACTAATATTATAGGTGAAATCTTTTAGACCAAAATTTTCATCTATATCCACTACGTTCCCTTGATGTAGTGCATATATTCAGTGTGCTGTGGATAGACTTATTGAAGCTTTGTACAAAGAAGGAGATCATATAGAAGTGCAAGTCATTTTATCAACGACGTTTCTAACCATGCGTCAGCTGTACATCGGAAATTTCTCGATTATAAAAAATGATTTCCCTTCTCACCATATGTAAATTATGATTTAAGTGATGGAATAGAATCATCTGTTTAGATGGATTTACTTAAAATTCCAACTTTGTACAATGCGAAATGTGTTGTAAGGTAATCTATTTTTCTTCCTCTTATAACCTTTACATGTTATTCGTCGGCAAGTATAGGAAACATTGTTTGTTAATTATTAGATCCAACGTGTTGTACTTTATCATGAGTAGAATTAAGCTCTACTTGTGGTGTATGCAATTTAAATTTATTCGGGGCTTCGAAAAACCAAGGAAAAAAAAGGCTCATTTGTCGTGGAAGCGGAAGAACTGCTGAAACTATTACAAAAAAGAGCCCGATATTTGAATGCAGTGATTTTCCCAAATCAAGCACCTAGCTAGAAAAGGATAGTGTAAACCAAAATGAAATAAAAATATTCACAAGAGCTACCTAACTAACTAACAATTACGGCTTCGACTTCGACTTTTCAACACTAGTCACATAGTTAGCAACAGCTTTGGTCCCTTCAGCAATTGCATGCTTCCCTAGCTCCCCAGGCAGCACCAATTTCACCGCATCCTGAATATCCACCGACGTCAACGTGGCGCGTCCCACGTACTTCGTGAGGATCGCCGCTTCATTGGCGATCCTCTCGAACATATCACCCATCAAATTATTCAATATCATCATAGCCTTTGATGAAATTCCCATATCTGGATGAACTTGCTTCATCACTCTAAACACATACCTTCTATACCCTTCACTGGGTCCCACTCCCCCACCCACTTTCGCCCTCTTCTTTTTCCTCTCTCCTCCTCCTTTTGCTTTCTGGGCCGGGCCGGGTCGGGTTTCCTCTTCTGGGCCTTCTTTTGATCCGCTTCCATTTTCGGAGGCGTAGGCATCTCTTCTGGTTGAGTTTCATCTTCATCTACTCGTTGGGCCGGGTCGGGTTTCCTCTTCTGGGCCTTCTTTCGAACCGCTTCCTTTTTCGGAGGTGATGGCATCTCTTCTGGCTCATCAGCTGGTTGCGTTTCATCTTCATCTGGTTGTTGGGCCGGGTCGGGTTTTCTTTGTTGGGCCTTTTTTCCTTCGGATTTGTCTTGAACATTAATGGTTCTTTTAGGCGTAGGTTCTTCACAAGGAGGTGGAGTAAATATTTCGAATGATTGATTTTCTTCAGTCAAAGTTTGACTTTCGGTCTCCGTTTCGCCGGAGACGACGACGGAGACGGTTTCTTCCACCACTTTCCGGGCGGTGACCACCGTGGCACGGGCCCTTCCTCTACGCTTCTTCGGCGCCATTTTCGAATTTTATTTTTTTTTCTCGTTTTTTCCCTCTCTTTTTTGGAGTGTGCTTTGAAAAATGTACGGTGGAGTAGTATATGAAGAGGGGAATTTTCAGCTTTTTCACTGTTGAGAGGTTTCTAAGAGAGTGACACGTGGAGTACATGTGTTGAAATAGTGGAAGTTACAAGATACGTGGGTAAAAATGAAGAGTAAAGAAGATTCCAGCTTTCTTATCAATTTTCATTGTTTCTGTTTTAAAAGCAGCTAATTTATATGTTGGAATTAACTTTGTGTGCTATAATACTTTGTTGGAATACTTTTTAAAATTAATGCAAATAGTAGTTATATACCATCTATTTGCTATTAAGTTATATATATCTAATATACATTATTGTATAATTCGCAATGTAAGAGGTTTTAGTTCCTTCATTAGCATGATTTAAGCACAATCATCTCTCAAAATCTTTTTTACATCATTTTAATTATATTTAATTATTTATGAAGGATATTTTTATAAACAAATATTTTTAGAAATATCTTATGTCATATATGTTAATTTTAATATACTTAATTAAACACTTTATAAGAAATAATATCGACATAAATAATGTAAAAATAATTACTAACAATATTACAAATATTAGTATTACTAACATATGATATTCAATATCATTTTTATATATCAATCACAGGATTCAATCTTGAAAATGACGTTCATTTGCGATAATTTGTAGTAGCGTATAGCGATCGAGCTAATTCTCACGTTGTTTATGATAGTGTCACATCCCTTTGGTCCACTGAGAAGTAGTTAGGGATTGTGACAATTAATTGGATAACCATGCATGTGGAGTATTGTTCCTAAAGGAAATAATTGAATTTTGTTGAAAGCTTTCCTCGGATGATGTAAAAAGACAACAAAATCATTAGTTTACTGTATTTTTACACCAAGATTTAAGAATGTGGATTTTATTAGAAAAGTTGTTGGGTATCTAATTCATTGTTTACCTAATATTATATCTCAGACTTCATAAATTTATTTTTATAAGTTAATCTTTTGATCAGTCAGTTTTTATAGTAATTTTCTTTAATAACAGAGTTAAGCTTATCTAATTTATTGTTCATCACCAATGTTAGGCTCTCGTATAATAATGCACAGTTGCACACGATCAAGATCCCAATGATGGGTGAGGAAGGAGGTGTTGGAATTCCATATCGATGGATTTAGATGCACTTCAACTTTTTATATGTTCTTGAACAATTCTTCACCTAATGAGTTAGCTTTTAAAGTTGAGTTTAGCTCGATTTCATTGATTCAATGAATCTATCTATGGTTACCTGGTTTAGGATAATGAACACTATCGGACCATACTATCACTAGAATATGTGCATAGTGCACACACACAAATGTATTGAGCCATAACGGTGACAGTTGACACCATTGTTATAAGTATACAGAATGGACATTATTCATCCCATACAATACAATACAGTCAACAACTCTTGTCTATCTTTTCCAAATTAGTTCAGTCGCAGTTGAAGTACTATTTTCATCTTCCTTTAGTTGGTTTCTTATAATTCAATTCACTGCAATATATTCGTGAATCCAGTGACTTATCTATCCAAAAAATAATAACTATAGGAAACGTTGGCTTTTCTTTTATTTTTTTATTTTTTTATGTATATATAATAAGTGTTGAATTCTTTTAGATTTTATACGTGTATTTACTTTTTTTATATATTCTTAATGAAAATTTTGACTCTGTCACTGAAAGATATACAATATATACATGTATGTATTAGTTAGATGTGTTGAGGGTGACTTTCATTTGTAACCATATTAATAAATAATGATGTGCAACATTCTAAGGCATACGATAAAATTGTACTAAGGAGTCATAACTCACATGGTCGATTCTATATGATTGTCTACGCTTTAAATACTCACGTTGCTTATCATATATTTGTCACATCCTTAATTGGTCCACAGAAAAGTTGTTAGGGGTTGAGTCTTGAGACATTTTGACATGTCCTTTGTTAATTTTCTAAAGAAAGATTTCCTAAATTAAATAATTTTAAGTCTCGAACAGTACTATAAATATATATATTCTCTCTTCTATGCTTTCAAATGTTATAAAAAACAAAAGAAAATGATTAATTTTACAGTACTATTGTAGGTCAGTCAAAATGAATGGGTCTACTACATATAAATATTTTGCCTCGTTGAGTCTATTTTTGCTACCTGGTTGATAATGAACCTATAACGGAGAATATGGACAAAACCCAAACAACACTTATTGGGCAAAATAGTACTATAGTCAATAACTCTAGTCATTTGCATTTTTGTGCGAACACATATTGTGTCGGTGTTCATACAAATTAAATTTAATTCAATTTATCATAGTTAGTTAATTAATATGTTGGTCAATCATATTCTCAAAGACAGAAAAAGTCATTGTTAAGAATTTCAATGGAAGTGTACGTTGTTAGCTATGAACCAATATAGATAGTTCTTTCAAATTAATTTATCAATACAAAACGTTTGAAAATTATTGAAAATCATTATTTGATGATTTGATTTGTCAAAAACGGAGTAACTTAGGGTGTGTTTAATAGAAATGATGAAAATGCTTTCTTAAATAAATATGTATTTCAGAATGGATGTGTTGGAGAGTGGAAAGAAGAAACATAGTATAGAATTAAACTTAAATTCATTACTTTTTAAGCAAATTTTTTTTTTTTCAATTCTTAAAAACTTGTTTTCTAGTTCTTCAAGAAAATTAAATAATCAAACATGAAAAGATTTATAAACATATTATTGGAAAACTTTTCCCTCCATATCAAACAAAACCTAGCGCATTCAAAAAATTCGTCGACAATAATTGCCATTGATACTCATTCCTAAGTATTTATTTACTTGTCATAATTACTATAAATATTTAATTGAAAATAATATTTGTCATTCTATTTAGAAAAATTAAGAGAGAATTAATCTTTTTTTCCTATTTGTACTCTTTCTTTAACAAATATACAAAGATTATAAATGTGGTGAAGGAAAAAAAAAAGTAAGAAATAATGAGAGCAATTATTTTTTTTAATACTGATTAATATTTTCTTGAAGGACACTATTGAAATTAAATGATTGTAAGACATTTTTTTCCTTACCGTCAAGTGGCTGAACACCCATGAAAACCATACTTACTATTTAAACTTCAATCTATTTTATATTGACAAGAGGTTAAATCTCAGGAGATTCACATGATTTATGAGCATTTCCAATCAATCAAAACTACAAGACCAGTTATTAATTAACCAAAGGTGAAAACTAAAAAAAAAAACAAATTTCTCAATAAAATCTTAAGTCGCGCAATAGTTAATTCAGAATAAAAAGGAATAAAAACATTTTTCGCAAAACTTATTCATAGTAAAAGGAAACATATAATGCAACACTTTTTATACACATCAACTATGGTACTATACCATAATTTCCACACATCATTTTATTTCATCACCTAGCTATATATAATATAGAATCTATTCTATAAAAAAACAGAGAATATAAATATAACGTGAATAAGGAACTTATTAACCCTAAAAAAATCAAGGGCTATAATATGTCTTATAATTCACATGAAATTAATTAACTAATACTTTGGATATAATAAAACTATATTAATTCATGAGAAGTCTTTTCTTAACGGCCATACCTCGAGAAATTTCATTACATGATATGAAGAACTTCTCCAACTCTTCATTTCCACCAACTTCAAAAAATTCGAACTGTGAAAACTTCCTCTTACTAAGCAATAATTCCCTCGGTTTCTTCGGAGCCGGGGGAGGACAGCTTCCGACTATCGGAATCTTGTTTTTCCGACAAGTTGGTGTTCGACACAAATCTTCACCAATATTATGCCTAGAAGTACTACTACTATTAGTTTTGTTTAATATTAATATTTCTTCTTCATGATGTCCTTTGGGGAAAACTTGGTTTAAAATTTGAGGATCTGACATGAAGTTTAATAAGGGATTTTTTTATTTTTTTTTGGTAATGGAATATTGGTAGATGAAATGAAATATGATAAAAGTAGCTAGGTTGAAAATAGATGGAGATGGAAAGAGGTTTGGGTGGGTGGGGGGTGGGGGTGGTTAGGGAGGGTTGGTTCAATTTTTTGTCCTGTTATTTTATTTCTTATCTTGTTAAAGGAAATTACGTCTTCTCGTTTCTAAATTAATAATAAATAATATTCGTTATGTAGTCTGTTTCATCAATAATGTCCATTTTCTGTTATATTCACAGCACTTTCACCTTAAAATATGACAGCCAGTATTATTATCTTTACTGAAAAAAGTTTTAAATACCTTTAAATAAGTTGAAATTAAATAAAAAAAAGTCCTTCATGAATAGTTTGATCTAATCTCTATTGTCAATGTTTTCATCCAGAAATGTTCTTATTAGACCAAACTATTAAAGGATGGTATTTGTCCAAAATATTAATAGCAAAAATATTTTCAGACGAAACTATTAACGATTTTTTTTGGGTTCATAATCATTCCATATAGTCTAAAAACATTCTTCATCCTTTTCTATTATTTTTATCTATCCATTTGATATTAGAAATTTTTCCGAATAGCGTGGCCCGTGGATAGTATTTCTTTTTCCCAACCCTCAATTCATACAATTAAAAAAAATTACGTCACTAATCTAGATCTGCATTGAGGAGTCAATTAAAAGTGGTTGAATGCTATTTACAAAACAAAAAAAAAAAGTCTTCATTTTTATAGCTTATACTTAGTTAAATTGTATTTTACTATATATCTAAAAATAAACGAGTACTATACGTTTAATTTGTAACGACACAGTAGCATTAAATCATTTAACTTTTGACCATGGGAGATATACATTTGCGCAACATTAAATTAGTTTGGCTGAAAGTAATACTTGACTTTTGTAAATATAGAACAGACTAGGACAAATAACTTAACATTTGAAAAATGTAGTAACGTGATGAGTATGTCTACTATTTTGAAAAGAGTAGATAAGGTTATTCCGTTTTCTCCTGAATATATTGACGTATTCATTCTTAATTAATGGAGTAATAATTATAAAATGATTATTATTTAAAAAATAAAATCAGACGGCTGGTTTGATTAGGGTAGAATCCCGGTGCTCACTTTATATTGGTATTATAATACTTTTGAATAGCCTTAATGAAGACCAAGGGTCGTTTGGTGTGAAGGATAAATACAAATAGTCTTGAGATAAATATTTAGTGGCACTTAATTTAGTGTTTGGTTGGAAAGTTTGGAATAACTTATCCCAAAATTAATAAATAGTACCAGAATAAGTTATCTCTCTTAAGTGTGGTATGATAATTCCATCATAATTTATGATGGGATAAATTTATTAAATGATAAAACTATCCTTCAAATCCTTTAGTTATGAACTTCCGTCTAAAGAGTACTATTGGTTTTAGTATTGACAACATTTTGCTGGATTTGTTTGGAAGCTTCAAAATGGAGATATTTTTACATGGTAAGGCAACTCTTCTTTCTGTTCTTAAATTTTTTTAGGGGTTAAATCCTTTTCTTCTTTTTTTCTGTTTTTTGTTTTCCAAAGCTGAAACTGAGTTTTTTCGGGGTTAAATTCTATCATACATAAAAATAATTAAGCTAAATAAGATGGATGTTTTGTTTTAAAAAATAAATAACTAAAACTCTATAAAATAATAATAATAATATATATATATATATATATATATATACAAAAAACTAAATTAGAGGGTATTTTTGTAATCAAACCATTTGTTTATAGAAAGGATGTAATGGTTATTATTTTTAGTAGAGCAAACCAAACAATCAATTCAATAAGAAATAAGGTTAGGATAACTAATCCCAACATAACTAATTTCAACATAAATAATCTCAGCATAACTAATTCCACCATAACTTGTATTCAAACCAAACAACCTGTTAGGGTAGTGATACTTGTATGCTCAGAACTTATTTTTCAGCCTTGATTTGAATCTCTATAGAACAACTCTTTTAAAAAAAATTACTATACAAAATTTGTTAATAAAAGATAACTTTTGAATAATTGATCAACAACTAGTCTCCATAAGTATTTTTTTTTTCTTTTTTTGAAAAATATTTTATAAAATTTGAAAAAATTGGCCTATAAATCTACATCGCAATAATTGTTTTCCAAAATTAAGCCGTATACTTGCAAATTTTTTAAAATTTTTAGAAAGACAGGCAGTAGTTTTAGCAGGAAAATAAATAGGTGTCTCCCTTATCTTACGGGCACCGTGGCTTTCTTATCTCTTCCTTCACCATGTCTCTTTCTTGCAACTTGTCTTTATTACAAGAAAAAATAAACAATTAAATACATTACAATCTGCATGGCATTGGATACCATTTGGGAATTTGGAATTGTACATCAAATCCCACTGCATATTGATGTTGATATATACCATTCACATGAATTTTTCACTTCTTTCTTATCCTTATTACATGCCTCCATATTTAGTAATACTCATCTCCTTAAATTTTACTAGTCTAAAATTATTCGATATCGAATACTTAAGGTCCGTACAAGTTAACTTGAATGTAAAGAGAAAAATATGAGAGAACTTTTAATCTAGCTCAAGAGTTCAAATTAGTGTTATTCAATATGTTAAGTACTTTTAACCTAGCTAGAAGATATGTTATTCAATATCTTCTGAATTTATAACCAATGATAAGTGTTTGTTCGTATTTTAGATACATACGTCTTTATGTTGTAAAATAATTGTTGTTACAAAAACAGGCTAATACCAATATAATAAATCATTTAATCATTGAAATCGAATCGAGCGATAAAAGATAACACAAATATTTGGAACTTCTCCAAATCTATAAGATTGAGTGGAAGTGTTTTTCTATTTACATTCCTTCATTCTTTATATAGAAGCATAGAACAAAGTTCAATTTCATTCATCAACTAACCCAAAAGTCATATGATTTAAACCTCATTCACACCAAACATCCAACACAATCCCCCTATAACATTCTTCTTATTTTTTTCTGTGGTTGAACGAATGTCTGTTGAGACCGACAAGAGCTAATAATATGGCAATTCGTACGTCAATTTTCATGTGTTGTTCTATTATCCAACAAATCACTATCCAAATAATTGCACAAATTATATATTATTATTTATTAATTCAATCCCATATATCCATTATAAAAGAGACGATGATCCTCGTAATATCCTTAAACTAAGCTAATTAATAATTGTATGGTACTCACAATTCTATATTTTTATAATTACCTAATTGTACTAAGTCCAAATTAATAAATAAATTACATTATTGCATTAGTTCCAAGGGAGATAATGAAAGATTTTAGTACTAGCTAAAGAATAATATATAGTTGACAAAAGGGGGAATATTTTGTGTAATATATATGTAGGAAAAATACAATACTCAAAGCATTGGAAACCCCTAGTTGTGGGTCAAGTGTAGATGCACATATCACAACCCAACATGTAATAGAATCCAATGGTTTCCGTTTATGAATGGTAAGAGCCCGACATATTTTTCAACTATTTCATCAGCATAGTTCTTTCACCTAATAATTAATCCAAGTTTTTTCAATAGAAGATAAACTTTTTTATTATTCTTGAATTGTGGTTCGTAGATTGATATTTTTTTTATGTTCTCTAGACACTTATGAGTCATTCATAACACCGACTGAAAATCTTATGAGAAAATATTAGAGTAGGATCTAAAATTTTATAAGTTATTACAAATGTAAATTAACAAAGTAATTCTTTTTTTGTAGGATTTAGAAATATATGAGTAAATATTAGATTCAACTTTAATGTTTTACAAAAGGGTAAATGATTATACTTGTACAACTTGGGTGATAAACAAGAATGACCTTGGAGGTGGGTGGTCTTGAACTTTTGACATCAACTGCCTCGTAGGCAAAACTTCATATTTAACATGCATTCTCTTTAACTTGGGTTTCAACAGAAATATATGTCCTCCAACTTTGAATGTACACAAATAAACACTTAAACTTATATAAAGTTGAACATGTAATCAACCTACACCTCCTACACAGTAATTCTCGTGAGATACAAAACTGATTTGTATTATGTCATGGATGTGCGTCTCTTTGTTCAACTTTATATAAATCTACGCATTATGCTAAAGTTTTTCTATTGAAAACCACTAATTTCTAAGATTATTAGCTGTAATTTCCTGAAAGGCCTTTGACCAAATAGAATTGGACCTTGATTTGATGGCAATCTAATCCAGCCCATTTAAGCTATCACTTGGACAATCTTGACCAAAAAAACTTGGGCCGGGTATTTTGATGGCAGTCTAGTCCAGCCCATTTAAGCTATCACTTGGACAATCTTGACCAAAAAGACTTGGGCCGCGTATTTTGATGGCAGTCTAGTCCAGCCCATTTAAGCAATCTTGACAAAACTTCTCAATTCCTTCTTGTGTTCTTGGAAATGGCATTGGCCAATCGTACTAGTACTTTTTTTTTTGCCTTTTTGTGTGTGTGTTTGATTTATATACTTTGGAAGAACTAGGCTAGATGTTTGAATAAATTTCACATAATTTTTAATTGGACACGTAATCCCTTTTACCCAAATGAGGTCATTTTCGAAGGAATTTAGAAGCTCAGTTGGTTGGCGAACTAAGCTGAACTTTTATCTTATTGATGAGGGTTTGATTTCTTATCATATAATTCCTTTCTTCATTTCATTACCCCGTATTTTATTATCAGAATGTTCTAATGGATCAAAAATACCCTCAAGTAACCCTTCGGGATGACTTAGTGATTTGGGCATGAGACTTCTATGTTGGAGGTTTTAAGTTCGAAATTCCTTACCAACGAAAGTAAGAGATGTGTCTTCTGAGTCGAGTACCCTCAAGTATCATATGATTGTGGCATATTTTTTTCCTTCCAAAATTGAGAAGATGACTCAATTAGTATTCTATTTATCTTCTCAAAGTTACATAAACCTCATATTAACTCATTCTGCATTAGCAAAAGTTGATTATCTTAACTGATACGACCACTCTACTTGACAAAAAGAAAAAGACATTTGCCAACAAACAAGAAAGTTCCTAAATCCCATTATCTAAAATTGATTAGAAGGATTAAGCACAAACAAGGGGACAGGTGGTAATCATACTTCGTCAGCTTCCCTTTTGGTTTTTTGCAAATAAATTATTAATCGTTTAAATAATTAATCAACTGTTTAACTGGCACCAAAAAAAAAGTTTCTTCTTCTTTTCAAAGAAGCTCAATTTCCATTTTCCACACAGATCTTAAATAATCTCTCTCTCAATCATTCTTCTACGGCGGTGAATAGTGCTCGGCATGTCTCCAAAGCCATCGGAAAATGGAATCGACGGCGACGATGAGAGGGACGAAGAAGAAGAAGAAGATTCTGAAGAAGAGGAGGAGGAGGAAGAAGAAGAGGATGAGCCGAGGTTGAAGTATCAGAGAATGGGTGCAAGTGTGCCGTCGCTTTTGTCTGCTGATGCTGCTACTTGTATTGCCGTCGCTGAACGAATGATCGCCCTTGGAACACACGGTGGAGCTGTTCACATTCTCGATTTCCTCGGTAATCAGGTGATTAGTTCTTCTCCTGAATTGAATCTGAGTTCTACTCGGACTTTAATTTGTTCACGAGACACAGCTGAAACTACTTAATTTATTTCAATTGTTTATGAAGCATTGATCAGTCGTCATATACAAAATCACCTTTCCCCTCATTCTAGTCTCTGTAC
Organism: Solanum stenotomum; assembly: GCF_019186545.1. Lineage (NCBI taxonomy): Eukaryota > Viridiplantae > Streptophyta > Magnoliopsida > Solanales > Solanaceae > Solanum > Solanum stenotomum. Next base: position 4,084,007 of record NC_064289.1, read on the forward strand.
TATTTAAGTTCTAGTGAGTTTTTGTTTTACTTTATTTTCATTCAGTCTATTTGTGATTTGATAGTTGTAGCATGTTTCTATTAGACAATTTTGAGGTATTAAGGCACTGCTTAAATTCACCTCGATCTATCTTTTATGCTCTGAAGCTCAGGGTAGGGATTCCATTGGGAAGTATATTTGAAGGATACACTAGGAGGCCTAGAGAATGATAGGAACTTCTTTGATGGTTGACTTTTCCAAAACACATTTTAGAGTGTGTACCGCATAAAAGTTAACAGCTAAAATATTTTATTATCCAGAATATAAGTTATTGGTCGAGCCAAAAGTCATATTTAGAAAGCAAATTTTATGATGTTTCCAGTGAAAAAGTACTGCCGTAGCCTAATGTTACTCTGGCGACTTTGTTGCCACTAGAAGGTTTCAGCTGGCTGCCTCATTGTGTTTATTGTCAGTTGAAGATTATCATTTCTTTTGTTTGCTTTGAGAGAAGTAACAAAATCTGCTTTCTCCTAAAATGTTGTTGCGTTCAAAGTAATTCTGTTCTTCCCTGATCATGTATTATACAGGATCGTTCTCCTCTACATATGGTTAGACACTATCAAATAGAACAAATTCTCGCTATCAAAAAGTTCTTGTCTAGTTAAGTTACATTTTAGTAGCAGATTTACTTGGAGAGCTGAGGACTGTCACAGGGAGGCCTTAAGGAACCTGTTATGAGGTGTGGTAGTTGTCGTTGTTTTACGGACAAATTTTGTTCTTGATTCCCTGTTTGCAAATGCTTAAATCATTTCAGTGATCGTCGAAAGGAAAAAGCAGTGCTGACAGAGTCTTTAGAAAGAAGTGATTGGCGTAAGGTTGTCACCAGTACAGAAACTATCTACGTCTCTACCAATATTGTACAGGCTTCTAGACCATATGTTAAGATAGAACAAGGAATAAAAACTTATTTTGCAACTCTTTGTTTAACATCATACAGTATGGGTTTCATATATAGAAGTTTTTGAGCTACTTGAAAAAGAAAAGCTTCCTATTTCTTATACTATGTCATCAACAATAACATGTATCACTAAGATTATTCTGTTAAATATGTTAATGATTTTTCTGACTTTCAAAGAAATCTTTTCGCTCAGCCTAGCGTGATATTTAATCTTAAAACAAATAGGTAATACAGCTTCTAAAAGCATCATCTTGTAGGTTTATTCAGAAGATATCTAAGAATATTCCTTATTTATCTATGTATAAAATGAGCATCCTTTTCTTTGATTTAAATTTCCGAAATCAAGAATTCACTTGTTTTTGTTTGTATGTTTTGCAACTTTAATTACTACAGGTTAAGGAGTTTGCTGCTCACACTGCTGCTGTCAATGACCTTTGCTTTGACACAGACGGAGAATATGTTGGTAGCTGCTCTGATGATGGCTCTGTTGTAATAAATAGTCTTTTTACTGATGAGAGGATGAAATTTGAGTATCACCGACCAATGAAGGCCATTGCTCTAGACCCAGACTATGCAAGAACATCTTCGAGAAGATTTGTTACTGGTGGTTTGGCAGGTCAATTGTATTTAAATGTTAAGAAGTGGCTAGGCTATCGTGACCAGGTTTGTTGTATACTTTTTTGTGGTAATAATTTACCTGCACTTTCTATATTGAAAAAATTGACAATACCTGGGGAGTCTTCTGATCATTCCTAGTGTACTTCTATTTGGCAGGTTTTGCACTCTGGTGAAGGTCCAATTCATGCTGTGAAGTGGAGAACTAGCCTCGTCGCCTGGGCGAATGATACAGGAGTTAAAGTCTATGATGCTTCCAATGATCAGCGTATAACATTCATTGAAAGACCTCGTGGGATTCCACGCCCTGAACTGCTGCTCCCACATATTGTTTGGCAGGTTGGCGTTATAACTCTCATGCAGCTTATGATCACCAACCATATTTATGGATTGTACTCATATTTGAGTTATACATATTTCTTACTTAGAAGAGGTCAAGATATGGGAAAATGCAATTTAGTGCTGCTACTTTGTGCAGGCTTTTCCTATAAATTTTGAAAGAAGAATAAGATTATAGTGGTACTCTTAATCTTTCTTTTTTGAATAATAAAGAACGTTAGCTGTACTCTTTTGGATCTCAGTTATCATGCGTCTTACTTTTGATTACTCTGGCTATTCTCTTGTTTTACAATGACATTCAGGATGACAGTCTTTTGGTCATTGGTTGGGGAACATCCGTGAAAATCGCATTGATAAGAGCGACTCAAAGCAAAGGCGTGAATGGGACGTACAAGCATATGTCTATGTCTAGTCTGAATCAGGTGGATATAGTGGCATCTTTTCAAACCAGCTATTTCATTTCAGGAATTGCTCCCTTTGGTGATTCTTTGGTTATTCTAGCTTATATTCCTGGTGAAGAAGATGGAGAGAAAGACTTCAGCAGCACTATTCCCTCCAGGCAGGTAATTGTTTCATATTCTGCTTTTTGACCCTGAACTTGACTTCCAGATCAAATCGCATTGTACTTGGCCCTTTTCCTGTATGAACAATCTTATTGCTTGCTCTACTTAATGTTTGGTGAAATGCTCTCATATGCTCAACATGTATATGTAATTGAGATAGTGATGAAAGCGCGTACCTGTAATTTCCTTCATTGAATTTTTCCACTGCAAGTACTGTTGTTGACTAGGCTAAAGGCTTGAGGAACAGAATGTGATAAGCAATTCATAATTTTCTTTGGCATCTTTTGTTATGGTTAGATTCAGGATTCACAAATTGAGCATTTTGGAATTCATTTCTCAATTCGAAAACTTTAACTCCAACCTTATTTTCATAAGAAGACATTTTTAGCAATTTAACTCTTTAACTTTCAAAATCAAAAAATAAAAGTGAAAAGAGGCTGGATTAAGTTGATAGGGGTCAAGGTGGGTGAAGTTTTCTGGTGGAAGGGTTGGACTGAGAGCATCTGCATTGAAGAGGGGTCTCCTTAGTGAGAAGGATAATCTAGTCCACGTGCAGCTCAGTTTGGTAACAATTCTTGCTTCTCAAAACGAAAATGGGTTATGTATACACTTTTTGCTTACTTGGATGAAAAACTTTCTGGGTTTCACTTCAATGCATAGATTGGTAGGACTTTCAAGTATCTTAGAAGTTGAGGGGGCTAATGTGTCAAAATGTAATAATAAAAAAATAGAGGAAAGTGCATTCAACTACCCGAACCTTGTAAACCTTAGCCATCTTAATAGTCATGTCTGCAGTGTTCTAACACATGAAACCATATGTGAATGAATGAACTATATGACATTCTGTTCCTTCACTTGTATATGCGTTATTCTTGAAGAGTTGAGGGAATTTTGCTGAACTTCAAGTCTTGCACACTAGATGCTACGAACATCCCTATTTCTTGATCAAGTTTCTATAGTAATAGTTGCTGGACTTTTTGAATATCTAACAGGGAAATGCCCAAAGACCAGAAGTGCGAGTTGTGACATGGAATAATGATGAGCTCGCGACGGACGCTCTTCCTGTACACGGCTTTGAGCATTACAAGGCCAAAGACTATTCATTGGCTCATGCTCCATTCTCTGGTACTGTTTGCTTGACTGTAGCTATTCCTCAATTTCGTCTTCTTTTCACATGGGCTTGCAATGAGAGTTTTTATGGGATAAGGTAACATGTCCAAATGATTATAGGTAGTAGCTATGCAGGAGGTCAGTGGGCTGCTGGTGATGAACCCTTATACTATATTGTGTCCCCCAAGGATGTGGTTATTGCAAAACCGCGGTGCGTAAGCTCTTTTTGTGTTTTCATATGGTTTTGAAATTTTTGTCACATACATTATTATTATGTTTTATTTTCATTAAGATAAAGTGGTATTTTCTTAGGGGAATTTTACCCGTTGCATATCCTTCATTTTCTTGAATAAAATAGATTATTTATTAGTAATAAAGTATATGTACAAAGTATGGAAAAGGGGGGACAACATTTCCTCAGTCAACATAACATGCAATGATTTGTAAAAGGAACTTCTGACCATCTGTACGCACCTATAGTTTTCAACGTCCACTAAATGAAGACTTCCCTAGCTAAGTCAGATATATCCTTAAGAGCCCTGTTTCGCCTTAACAGAATATTATTCTTGACTATCCGGACTGCGTAACTTGCATTACTTTCAGTTCTTGTATCCAATTATTCTTATAAAGTGCATACTTTAATTAAGTCAATTATAAGTTGAGTTGCACTCTTCACAAAAGATAGTCATTTTGTTATAGAACAATCTAATTTCTCTTATCCCAGACTTCCACTTTGGCATGAATAATTAACTCCCTGCTCAATTATGCAGTTCCTCCAAAAAATATGATACCCTTCCCAAAGAAAGTCACCAATAGAACAATCCTACAGGAAAATAGATTCTTTTCTAAGGTCAATTGCAGATGTAAGGTTCTTAGTTTGATTAATTTGCATCCAAGCTCCAGATCCTTGCTACGGCAATTTATTCAGGGATTCTAATTTGAACAAAAGCTGAGAATGAAATCATGTTCATTACTTACTTTGAATGTGCTACTAGAAATTTTTTATTTTGTACCTGTTTCTGTAGATGGATGTCAAATCTGTAACAACTCTTCTATTCAAAAAAATGGAAACCCCTCCCCCTTCCAGATATAGGTGTGCAGGTTGGCAAATGTTGTCATTTTTACATGTGCTTATATTCTGAGATTGGTTGTTAGGGATGCAGAGGATCACATTAATTGGCTTCTCCAGCATGGATGGCATGAGAAAGCTTTAGAAGCGGTTGAAGCCAATCAGGGTCAGAGTGAACTACTTGATGAGGTATTCAATGTGAATTTGGTTTCTAATCCTCAATGGTCTAATGTAAATATAAGTTCAACTGAATGTAAGGTTAATTTCCTGCTATAATGCTCTATATAGCTCCTAACTGCTTCTTCACTTGTATGTATGCATAAAAGGATTGGGATGCTTCAAGGGAAGGATTCTTTTTTTTTGCTTGCAGGCTTTTTTATAAGATGGTTAACTTGATTCAGAAAATAGCAGTCTACATGTGTGCACTTAATCTAGTCGAGTATTGATCGCAATGGGTTGGGATTCCCAACTCTCCAATATCTTCTCCTATTAATTCAGTATTAGAAAGATTAAGAAAAGCATTTTTGGTGATCATAATTTGATATCAAAGGGAAGAATTGTTCAGTGGTTATACCCAATTAAAACTATGTACACTTTAGAAATTATTAACTACCCATAACTCTTAACAGAGTGGTTGATTGGGCAGTCATTGGGTTTGCACTGAATTTCACCACTGGGGTATTTAATGGAGATTAATCATGCTTGAGGAGGATTCATTTAGGAAGTTGCTCAATTTTGGCACGAAAAGAAAGGAAGTGGTTCATTCCAAAAAATAGAAAGCTTTTTTTACAAGGTACAATTAGAAATTTCTCTTTATTTGATTTGTTACAAAATCAACCATAGATCAATTCCGTTTTGTTTGGGGGTATTGACTACACTATGAGCCTCATGTTACACTTTCCAAGTGACATATCAGGTCCAGATCATCCCAATTGGATTGACTGGTCGTCATTTTCAATATCTATATATATTTGTTATGTCAAGAAAATTTTTGATCTTCCCATTTCCATTTTGGATGTGATCAAAATTTTGCATAAGGAATTACAAATCTCATTGTGGTTTGTTTCTCTCTCAATCAGGTTGGTTCAAGATACCTTGATCATTTGATTGTTGAAAGAAAATATGCTGAAGCGGCATCTTTGTGTCCAAAGTTGTTGCGAGGATCAGCTTCTGCATGGGAAAGGTATAGAATGTAGTTAAAATCACAATCTTTAGGAAGTATACTTTTAGTAATTTTATTTGGATATTGTACTAGATGGGTTTTCCACTTTGCACATCTCCGGCAGCTTCCAGTTTTGGTTCCATATATACCAACTGAAAACCCAAGATTACGTGATACGGCTTATGAGGTCTGTATATTACTGTGATGGCTGTTCTTTCACTTCTTGGTATGACTTCTCTTTTGCAGCTAAAGAAACTCAACTGGTAAAGTATCTGTTGTGGTTTAGGTAGCTCTTGTTGCTTTGGCGACAAATCCATCTTTCCACAAGGATCTGTTAGCAACGGTCAAATCTTGGCCACCTCGCATTTATTCTACAACGCCTGTTTTCTCAGCTATTGAACCTCAGATTAATACCTCATCTATGACTGATCCACTCAAAGAGGTAAGTGTGTAGTGGTTCCTGTCTATGATTTATATGCAAAATGTTTTTTTAATATCCACTCAATGTGCTAGTTATACCGTGTAGGCGCTAGCTGAGTTATATGTAATTGATGGACAACACGATAAAGCTTTTGCTCTTTATGCTGATGTAAGTTCCACTTCCACTTATAACAATCATCATGATGTACTAAAGTGCATCACTCTAAAGCGGGGCGTGGTTCTGTGTTTTAACTTTGATTTTGTTTTTATTCCATGATGTTTTCAGCTTATGAAACCGGATCTATTTGACTTCATCGAAAAGCATAATTTGCATGATGCTGTTCGTGAAAAGGTAAGGTTTTATGCTGGACTGGCTGAAGCTATTAACACAATTCATGCTTTGAGAGTGATGGAATTCAGCTCAACTCGAATTTATTTGGAGTGCAAAGTCTAATTCTTTTTCCGTTGTTATTAACAATCTTCTTCAGAAGTAGGACAGTTACCATTTCACTATTTTGTAGAAAAAATAAGCCCCCTTTTTTTTGGTATATATGGTTTCATTTGGTAAATTCAGCTCTAATTCCTCAACTTATCAGTCTTAATTCCCTTGACATGGATTGATAGGTACTCCAACTAATGATGATCGACTGCAAGCGTGCGGTACTGTTATTAATCCAGCAGCGTGACTTAATACCGCCATCTGAAGTGGTAGCACAGCTTATTGCTGCCAGGGATAAGTGTGATTACCGATACTTTTTGCATCTCTATCTTCATTCACTAGTTGAAGTGAATCTCCATGCTGGAAAGGATTACCATGACATGCAGGTTTGTATAAATTGTTTTTAGAAGTGTTGACTCGAAACCTGAATAGGTCTTGAGGTAAAATTGTCTAATTTGATGAGATGTCTTCTTCCACAAGCGAGAATATATCTTTTCTTGTTCTAGTTGGTACTGTTTTCTGCTTTAATATTACCTGACGGTAGAGATGGTGTCTTTGTAATAAATTTTAGGTGGGCATATTCGATAAATACTACTTGACATATTTGTTCTCTTAAATTTTAATACTATAGTTTAGAATAACTTTACAAAACATTATCCAGGAACCTCACCATTGGCAAATTTTAAATTGTTTAATCATCCCAGATATGGTAATTTATCTATCTGGATTGATTCAATCAATAAAAATGTAACTGCTAGTTTTGATATCATTCTTCCAGGTGGCTTCTTTATCAATATTTGTACAAGCCTTAAGTAGCTCAAACAGAAGCTATGTTATGTTTACCTACTCACATTAATAGTTTAATAATGAAAACAATTATCTACCAGTTTTCTATATTTTATGTCTGGTTTTGCATCCTCATCCCATACCACAAAAGATAAGATCCAACCACATTTTACGTTAAGGTTCCAACAGTTTGATTTTCTGATCTTTTGGTTGACTAAAGTATTTGTAAGACTGTAACCAATGAGGCTAAAAACAAATTAGCTGTCCTATATGAGCTTATAAGAGAGAGAACATTTAACTGTAAATTCCAAGAAAATATGATGCTGGGAAAGACAACACGAGTTCTTTACTATGTCTTTCCTTGTTTTTAATTCACGTATTCTCTAATTTATATGCATCTAATCTTGGTGTGGAAGCTCCAACAGTTTTTTAAAGTTGAAATCCCTTTATGGTCTTTCCTATATTGTCTATTATTTGATAGTTTTTGTATGACTCCCATAGGTTGAGCTGTATGCTGACTATGATCCTAAGATGCTGCTTACCTTTCTTAGAAGCAGCCAGCACTATACATTGGAGAAGGTTTGTGAAAATGAATGGCTGACAATCTCAACCTGTGCTTGGTTGATCTTTCTTATTTTATTTATACACACATTCACACCTTGATACAGAAAAAAATTGTCAGGCTTATGAAATCTGTGTGAAGAAAGATCTACTGAAAGAGCAAGTTTTCATCCTTGGAAGAATGGGGAACGCGAAGCAAGCGCTTGCTGTTATCATTAATAGGTTAGGAGATATAGAAGAGGTACTTGAACCTAATTTTATGATTTTCATCTTGCTTTCAAATTTGGTGATGAGACAAGCCCCATAACTAAATACATGCAGGCCATAGAATTTGTAAGCATTCAACAAGATGATGAACTCTGGGAAGAACTGATAAAGCAAAGTTTTCATAAGCCTGAAATGGTAAAGTTCATCACTTCCCTTTTCTCCCGTTAACTTTCCAAAGCGAGATAAAAACAGACTCTTCTCTTTTATGTTTTGGATTAGGTTTTCTTTTCTATGCTTCACCTTATTTTTTTCAGGTTGGTGTATTGTTAGAGCACACTGTAGGGAATCTTGATCCCCTTTACATTGTCAATATGTTGCCCAATGATCTGGAGATACCTCGGTAAGTTAGTCGGGAAATCATGCTCTTCTGTTCTAATCTGCAAATTGCAGTTGCTTACTATAAAATTGCATGCAATATATATTTGTAGTTGTATGACAAAATGAGTTGCACAGGGCTAGGATATTCTGTAATTCCGAATGCTATTTGTTGAACTGGATTGCATTTATAACTAAATACCTGAATGTAATTGCAACATTGCTCGCATTTGCAGTCTGAGGGATCGTCTGGTCAAGATTGTGACAGACTACAGGACAGAGACCTCTCTTAGACATGGGTGCAATGATATACTTAAGGTACATTATCTTATTTACCTACATTCGGTGGTAGCTTATGGAAGATTTTCATTATCTGTGAAGTTGTACAGGGGGAGTTTTTTGACAATTTGGGGTTTACTTCCAGGCTGATTGCATGAATTTGTTGGTTAAATATTACAAAGAAGCCAAGCGTGGTGTTTGCTTGAGTGATGAAGTAGATGATGCATCTTCCCGACGAGGTGAGAAGAGTGTTTCACATCTGGGAGAGAGAACAATGAGCATGAAATCTGTGGAGGTCAAATCTAAAACCAGGGGAGGTGGAAGATGTTGCATATGCTTTGATCCATTTTCTATACTGAATGTATCAATCATTGCATTCTTTTGTTGTCATGCCTATCATACAACATGTCTTATGGAGTCCTCCATTTCCATTGGTGGCAATAAAGAGGCAAGAGTCGCTGCCCGGAGGACTGCCTCATATGATGAATATGCTAATGGTGTTAACGATGACTATGAGGATGAGGAAGAGGAAGAGGATGCCACTTCAGGTGCTCTGCGGATGCGTTGTATTTTGTGTACCACAGCTGCAGGTTAATATCTGTTAATTTTGTTTCTGTAACATAGTTGTGCGTGGTGTGTGCATATATGATGAGCTTGTGCGATTTAGACACTAGTAGCTTCTTGTTCTGTGGGCTGTAAGGCTTAGTCATTTGTAACATATGTAATGTTGAGTTTTTTTCCCTGCTTAGTTTTTTAAAAATAGTAGGGTGTGGGAACAAATGTGGTTTTCCCGATTTTCTCTACTAGTGTTTATTGTTAGTGTGGAAAATGACTGGTGCACTACGTATTACTGCTTTCCCAATAAATGTTCCTTTCTCTTTTTGTGGACTTTTTGACATTTATTGTGCTATAAGTTAGTGAAGGAAGCTTTTCTCATAGGAAGCATTTGAAAGTGTCATCACTAAGATGATTGACAGTAAGAAGTCGAGTCAATAGACTTACAAAAACTGATGCAAGTGCTAATAAATGAAGGCATGCATCATGAACATCCAGTCTCAAATAAAGTATAGTCTTTACTACGGAGGCTAATTAGGTAGGTCACATATTATATCCTGTCAGTTCAAGACTAATATTCAATGTGACAATGAAGAAGAAGACTTATTGAAAGAGGCAGCATATCCATCATTGGACGAGTAAGAAAAGATAAAACATAACTTCGAATTTGCTTAGGATGTAATTAGGAAAGGAAGTTTTATAGTGGAATGTTGCATAAAAACATATTATCACACAAAGATGCTGATAAGTTTTAGGTACACAGTAGAAGCCAAGCCAACAGTATCTATCTATCTAATACTAAAGGAAGTGGATTTTATTGAAAGAGAGTGCATTGAATCCATCAGTGGACGAATAAGAAATAAGTAAGAAGAATGTCCAACAAAATAGTAAATGTATTTGAACACTAGGAAAGGAAATTTATCAATGGTCAATTCCATAAAAGCATTGCCACATCAACGCCTCATTATATTAACAAGTTTGCCGAGAGGGAGCAAATCTGTCACTGGATTAGTGAGACATGGTAAAAGGACTAACAGTATCAGAAAGTCCAGCAAATAATAGTGAAGTGGATGGACAAGAAGCATGATAGAGTAATTACATAAAATACTGAATGTACGAAAAAGGAACAAAGCTAATTTCGAATGTGTTTTTTCCTTGTTATATAGAAAGGCACATAGGCATATAAGCCACCAACAGAAAGAAAAAAAAAGGTCAAAGGAAATAAGTAAAATATAATTGAACATTTACTGTCTGTTGTGACCATAACTTCGACACACAACATGCAGTTGCAAAAAGCATGACCATGATCTGTAAAGCCCACAGATCAATTTAAAAAATAAATAGATTGATAGTTTAATTTATAACTTAATTTAAAAGAAGATTTCTACTGAATTCAGTGATCGATGATCAGTGAATTTTTCAGCAGTAAAACATGACCTCCGACACATTTTCATGAATGTTAGGAAGTGGCCTGAATTGTGCAGCTGCTTGTTCCCTGGTTGCTGCTCCTCCCTCACCACCTTCATTAGCTGCTCTTACACCCACGTCATTCTCCATGTAATAGCGTGCACGAAAGGCAGCTAGATGTGCATAGTAGGCAGGTGGCACTGTGTAAACAACGCCATAATAAGTTGAGCAACAGACGCTCAAAGATAATTCAGTAAAACTGTAAAAGAGACAAATTTTCATAACCGCCAAGCAGGCAAAACTAACCTAAGGAAACTGATCGTGTACACCTTACGTACCTGTGAGATGAAAAAGATGATGATTATACGATACTTGAAACAATAAAAAGAAATAATAATTCCAAATAAATAAAGTTCAAGAGACATTACGTGTAGCACAGGTGGTTCGTTACATTCTGAATGGCATTTGCGGTGAAATTGTTCTCATCATATAGTACATGGTAATGTGCAGGACGACTGGTACCCTAATGAATAACAAACAAGAAAGATCATGAAGGATCGTACAACTATAAATGAACTAATTTTAACAAATTACCTTGATCCCAGCGTGGCTACATAAGTAAAAATCAAACTCAGTTGGGTGGCATATCCTGGTGTCTACCACAGTACCTATTTTGCAAAAGTAATAGCAGCCATTATTTATTATTCATCAATGTTGTCACGCATAGAAATATGCTTTTGGATGGCTTCTATTAGATATTTAGGAGAGAAAAAAACTGAAACCTGGCAAAATGTTTCCACTCCTGTCTGTCAAACTACGATCATCATGATTGGAAGGGAATAGACGTGTATGATGTCGCTTCTGCACTACCACAAAGGTAACTGGTGGCATATAATCCTCTTCCAGGGAAACACATGCCTAAAGAAAGGTTTGTTAGGGCTTGTAACAAAGACCAAATTGGAAACCATCTCAGATGTGTATTCCATTAACAGTACACACCAGTTACAACATCAAGTCACATAAAAGTAAGAAGATGAAAGAAACATCATCCTGCAAAATAAAATTACAGAAAGCACTAACGCCTTGTACTGGACAATAGACAGGGGATTGTATACCTTGCGGATTGCATCCATTTCTTCCAATAAAACCTGATTGAATTGTCCTTCGCTGACTCCGTCTCTGTCATTTTACAGTGGGTTGATTGGCTAATGTGGAAAAAAGGTGCACAAAATCACTAACATGACCAACTAAAACAAAAACTGACCTATAGAAGATTATTCTACGAGGCTTAGATCCTGTCACTTTGAAAAACGCTTTCAGCAGGTCCCTGAAAAAAGAATGAATTTGTATAATGAGAAAAACTTGGGTATTGAAGGCACAAAGCATGGAACAAAGTTGAGGACTTTTACATTATCATTCCACCGCGAACAATCCCTTTTTTAGAATCTTCCTTCTCTGTGTACAAGTCCATAATGATCTCTTGCCTATGGGGCTGTGCAGAAACAATACCCCTATATTTAGTAACTTCAGGCCAATCCATTGATGCAACCACCTGCAAAGGAGAACTTACCAGTTCATTTTAGTTGAGCATGGAAGAGCCTTATAGCTCTCAATAGGAAATTTCAAAATAAGAGTGAAGTATCATATTCAGTGTACAGCTGCTATAGAGGGACTAGAATCTTCTCCCGGTTGCGGATGTGTCACATCAGCACCAAAGACAATTGTTGGCGTATCACTGATGAAAGGCATTCGTTTAGTAACTGCCAGCTCCAAAACAGAGTTTCTTCCACCCACCTGAAGTAAAAGAGCAGACCAAAAAAAAGGATGACAGAAACTCTTTGAACAGCTTTGCAATACTAAACTGACAAACCTTGACATTTATCTTTAGAGAGAGGTTTTCAAGATACGGATTAGATGGGGGTTGTAAATTCTTTGGGTGGCAACATTGGGAAACAATTCCCAAATCTATTTCGCACAAACGCTTGATCATTCCTGAAAAAACAAGATATCATCCAAATTAAATCAGCATTCAACTACCTACGTCATTTTTGTGGTTTTATGTTCTTCCTTTAGGTAGTTAGCAAATCAACAATCTAGTATCACTCACCATATTGTCCAGAACCGTCAGGAAGAACAACAATTAACAGCTGGAGATGTTTTATTTTCTTGTCCCCCTTCTTCCTATCTATCGCTTGCATAGATTCTCCATGGATATCACGAAGAGTCCTCTCAATCTGCTCAGGATGAGCTCGGCGGAGCGGCACCAATGGACTCTCGAAGGACTAAAACCGAACATATCAAAGACAGAGCATGCGACTTGATAAGCACGTGCAACTGCACAATTATCAAAGTGAAATATATGCCTTACCATCCCTTTACTAATGCACATATGGAGCAGGCGATCGACGAGCCTCTCTGGTGGGACCCGTGAGGAGAAGCTAACACACGTCCAATTGTTAACATGAGCCGCATTAATCAATTTCTAATAATAAAAAAAAAAGTTTGATTAAGCCACCTAAACTGGCAATGAATAATGTCACTGATTAAAAAGTTCAGGGTCGTTTGACCATTCAATATGACAGCTTTTGACAAAAAAGGAGAGAGATGCATCTGTCAATTTAAGTTCTCAATGACACTGGAAAATAAACACCCTCAAGATTCATTAAGTGAATTTAGGAAATAACAAAAAGCATCCCATTGACTTGAAAATAATAAGAACAAAAAACCGTAGAATAGTATCAGGAATAAGTAATCATTTTTAGGTACCAACGTCTCACATGAATCCAGAATTACTAAAACTGTATAAGTGACTATTGAAATACCTTATCAATCATATTCCATTGACCAACCCTGGGATCCACTCGTGATTCTTTCCCAGACTCATGATACATTAGCTGCAAGACCAATAATGACACAGATAGTAAGCTCACATAAAATTGAAGATCTAATGAATGCATCAAACAAAGCATAGTCAAGGGAGGTACCATTGGAGCTTTAAGCACCCGTGCTTCAATGGTGGTGAGGGGTGCGTCAACTCCAATACCAAATTCATGCACCAAATTGTCGTCAGCATAATTGTTGGCTTTCACAATCTACAATACAAAAGAACCATCCAATCAAAAACAAGATGTAAAAAGCATGTGCAACTAATTTCGACAAGAACCGTTTTCATGATTTATAGCTCTGATGTTTACTTGCCTCCCTAATGCCCCCCTGCCTTTCTTTTGGTCTCTGACAGGTTGCCCTCAGCATCTCTGTGACCTGCCTGCCATTTAGCATTTTTGTGTATCTTTGTCCACTAACAATTTTGCAAATCTGAAAGGAAACATATCAAAAGAGAAAACTAGTACATGCAGAAAGATAACAGCAATAGGAAAGGTGGAAAATAAAAATAGAAGGGAAGTAAGAGTAAGCCACCTCCATAGGCAGATACACAGCCTTTGCATTGCTGCCACACTGAAGCGCAGGCAACATAGGATACGTTAGTACAATGCTGTACTTCTGTTGGAAGTAGGCAGCAACAGATACCATTGTTTCAGTGCCATCAACAGGAAACCTTAATCAATTTGAGATTGTCAAAAATAATTAGACATTCCTAGAAGAACATAAAGTAAGCCAAGAATACAATTGTAACAGCAATCGCAAGAAAAGTGAAACTAATTAACAAGGCAACAACCATATAAAAAAAATTATTTCAATCCAATCCTATGAATATAAAATTAAAAGAATGCATTACAAAAACATATAGACAGATGAATTTATGATACTACATTAGGTTGATGATAATGTTTGTGTGCTTGAAAGCTTCGTAATGTTAAAAGCATTAACTAACTGCATACCCATAAAATAACCAGTACAACATCAAAAACAAAATTATGAAGCTATAGTCTAATGGTCTCATATAAGTCAAAGCTCCAAACTAGTAACATACATCATTGTCATCGATGATCGAGGAGTCAACCCTGTGATTCTGTAGCGTCTACCTTGATGAGTCGCCTCTACCTTAACACCTTTCAAAACCTTTCTAACCTGAAAAAAAAAGTACATTTAAAACATTTTCCAGATAAGTAGAATAAACATCCAAAAAGGCATTTGCATATTGAGCAAAGGACATCTACAAACACTATCATCCAACAAATCTTCAATTATTTTACCAACATATTTCAGGGGCTTCATATTGTGGCAAACCATAAACAGAGCATAGTCAACAGACTACGAATAAGCACTTCTCAAGTACCTTCGAATGGTCCTGATCAGACAGCCGCACCTGAGGATCATCCCTGAGATTCAGGTGCCGCAAAACATAATCAGAGACAAAAATGGGCTCATAGAACGCTCTGGCTGACATATCTGCATGCACAGTAGCAGGAGAAGAAACATGTAAGAGAACGTAATCCGATTAGTCTCAAAGAAGTAAAAAAAAATTAAAAAGACACCAAACACAAAATGTAAAATCCCCGTCCCGGATTTCCTTGCATGTTCATACCTATATTGAGAGCAAGGCCCATCTGAGTTGGTCGAAGACTCTGATAATACCCTCTCCAGTATTCTAACCCACCAGTAAGCGAGCCGGTGTCATCTGGAGACTCATTGTGGAAAAGTGACCTTCCCACTACTTCATAGCTGCAGTTGTAAGAGTTTGAGGTGTCTAAATTATCATTCAAATGGAAAAAGGAATAAAAAAAAAGACGAACAGAGAGGAACATACTTTACTGATGGGTTTGTCCGCAGCACCACATCCAAAGCTTGAATTGTTTCTTGCGGGACATCTGACTGCCTACTGCGCAAGAACTGTTTCAAATGGTGAATATCAGCTTTGGCAGCAAACTTAATGGAGACCTTAAACTCCCTTTCCCTCCTGAAAAAATAAAACAGTGCAACAAAGTTCATACAGGAAACAGCATAAATAAATAAATAAAAACATGACTCTGGTTAATCAACGCCGCTCAAGCTTTTGAATTCTAATGAGCTTGAAACTGAAAGTATTCCCATGGGCATGAGCAAATTACAAAAATACGAATTGTTGTGCTTGGAAATATGCAAACACTAATAGCAAACTTACCTTGCTCCACCATTATCATCAGCAAACATGATAACAAATTCTTTGGAGGCGAATGGGAGCGCACCAGCAGTGTAAGCACTCTTTCGACCATCATATGCCAAACCCCGTCCACCCAAGTGTGAAAGTTTATAGCTCTCAACCAGCTGTTTGATTATCAGTCGGCACACTTTCTTTGACAGAACCTCAGGGGTGATTGTAACCTGAAGATTAAAAATTAATAAACAACAACTTAACCATTACTGTAGCAAACTATAGCTGTGATCCATCATTACACACATCAAAAAAAATTAATATTACTATTATTTTTTAAAAAACAAAACAGCATTGTTTAAAACCGAACTAAAATTTTAAAATTTAACGTCCAGATAGGATAGAAATTAAAAATAATTTTTTTGGAGGGTAATGTGTTATATTACATTTCTTAAAACTAGATATTGTTGAATAATCCATTTAAGAGAAGGGTAATATTATACTAAATATTCATACATTTCTGGATTATAAAAATGTGCCAAAACTTCATTTTTATTTTGAATAGAAGTAGCACTAAAATAAACATTACACCTATATGTATATATAAGTATGCGTTACATATATTCAGATAATTCCAGTATATAATGTGTATACATCTACATATATATGTAAAAGAAAAAGAGATGTACATATACAAATATATGTATATACAGATGATTCAGGTGTATCACATATGCATACACACACACACACCCACATATACATATATATATATATACATACATATATATAAGGATATGTATAAGCACTTACAGAGAGAGTAAGAATGACAGAGACGCCTATACAACACACCAAATGTGTATATAATAGAGGGAGAACGCGCACAACAGAAAATTTTTTAAAATCAAGTAATACATCAAATGATACTTACATCATAGTGATGTACATCTCGATCAGCAACCTGAACGAGAAAGTGATTCGCCTTAACTAGGCACCTTCGCCCGATGGTTCCGTAATCCGGTCTAGGAGGAGGCCGCATGTTTTTAGATGATACCGGTGGCGGCCTTGGCGGCTGCGTCGAAGTCGACGGTCCCGCTAGATGCGCAGGGATGGTAGCAACAGGCGGTGACAACTGTTGCACGGGCTGAGGCCCAGCAGGAGGATTTGCAGATGTGGAAGGTTGAAGCGAAAGCTTTTGTTCAACCTCCCGAGTCATCGATGAAACCGCCATTGACGGTTGTTGATGATGATATATCGGAGGAGGATTGTAACTCGGAGGAGCATTGTAACTAGGAGAAGCACTGTAACTCGATGATCCGCCACTGGAATAAGTTCCTCGACCACGACCACCGGGAGACGGATATCCTCTGCCACGACCATCGGAAGGAGGTGTTCGACCACCGCCTCTGCCGCCACCATAAGGAGGTGTTCGACCATCGCCTCTGCCGCCACCATAAGGAGGTGTTCTTCCACCGCCTCTGCCACCACCATAAGGAGAACCACCGCGACGTCCTCGTCCACGTTCCGACATTGTTAACGAGAGAGAGAAAAAGAGTAATAAGAAGAAGAGAAGTTGAATTTGGGAGTGATGAAAAAGTGCCAGCGGAAGAAGTGGGGAAGACACTCTCTTATATAGGGGGAAATGAGGGGAATATTTACCCTCAAGTCCTCAATTAAAACGTTAATTATTTTCAAGTACACGCAGTAAATTCCTTTTTCTTTCTTTTATCACAAAGATCATAAACCGATAATAATTTTGTGGGAAAAATGTAATAAATGTCCTTTTTGGTTATTTTTATTACTTATAAAAATGAAATTTGAAAAGGAAAAAAAAAGTTATATATGACAAGTTGTGTTTGGCAATGAATTATAAATTGGAGTTTTTATTTTATTTTATTTTATTTTATCGTGAGTTATTTGGAATGAAAACATATTTTTATTATTTTTCAAAATATTGAAATTTTAAAATTTAATTTGAAGTTGACTTTCAAATTTTTATGGTCAAAAATATTTTTAAAAACTAAAATATCAAAAAAAGTGAAAAAAAAGTCATGGCGATGAGACAAATTATTTCATATAAATGATGGGATAACTATGTATATCTCATTCATTGTACCAAATGATTCCATAAAAATTTAGGTTGATTGAATCGATTTGAAAACATCTAAAGTTGGCAATATTTTTCACTAAACGCATCTACTAGGATTTTTACCATTTAAACACCTATATTAGAATCAAATTGTGTAATTTTACCACTCTTCACCAACTTGACCAAATATGCAAGTCTCATGACACGCCAAATAGCCAATCAAATGAAGACATGTGATTGAAACATTATTAGAATCCGATTATGTCATATTAAAGTTTTTTATTGACGCGAATAAACGTGCAAAGAGTGTGTAGCACACTTGGCAGTGACACGTCAAAATGACGAATTAAATGAAGACGCGTTACAAAAGAAAAAGAACAAAAAATTAAATTAAATTTTTAAAAGTATTATGAACCATACCTCAAAAATATCAAAATTATTTCTGATATATTCTCGGCTAAAAAAAATACAATTCAAAATAATCTACACATCAAAATTACAAAAATACAACAAATAATAATGAAAAAAATAGTTATAAGTTTAAAACATGTATTAGGATCCGGTTATGTCATTTTAATGTTTTTTTGTTGATGCGAATAAACGTGCAATGAGTGTGTAGCACACTTGGCAATGACACGTCAAAATGACAAATTAAATGAAGACGCGTTACAAAAGAAAAAAAATATCAAAAATTAAATTATATTTTTAAAAGTATTATGAACCCTACCTCAAAAATATTGAAATTATTTTTCGTATATTCTCGACTAAAAAATACAGTTCAAAAATAATATACAATAATGAACATCAAAATTACAAAAACACAACAAATAAAAAAAATAGTTATAAGATTGATTCGGTTATGTCATTTTAATGTTTTTGTTGATGCGAATAAACGTGCAAAGAGTGTGTAGCACACTTGCAGTGACGCGTCAAAATGACGAATTAAATGAAGACGCGTTATAAAAGAAAAAAATAAAAATAAAAATAAAATTTTAAAAATATTATGAACCCTACCTCAAAAATATCGAAACTATTTATGATATATTCTCGGCTAAAAAAAAGACAATTCAAAATAATCTACAATAATGAACATCAAAATTACAAAAACACAACAAATAAGAATGAAAAAATAGTTATAAGATTGAAACATGTATTAGGATCCGGTTATGTCATTTTAACGTTTTTTGTTGACGCGAATAAATGTGCAAGGAGTGTGTAGTACACTTGGCAGTGACACATCAAAATGACGAATTAAATAAAGAAACGTTACAAAAGAAAATAAATTAAAATTTTAAAAGTATTATGAACCCTACCTCAAAAATATCGAAATTATTTCTGGTATATTCTTGGCTAAAAAAAATACAATTCAAAATAATCTACAATAATGAACATCAAAATTACAAAAACACAACAAATAATAATGAAAAAATAGTTATAAGATTGAACCTATAACAAAACAATATAACAATTTGAATATAAGAAATCAACGAGAGAAGAAGAACAAACAGAAGAAGAAGAAAGACATAGTCGAATAAGTATACCCTTCGAAGTTGTCCAGTCGTTTGGGCTTGAGACTTTCATGTTGTAGATCTCAACTTCAAAGTCTCTTGCCTATTGAAAGCAAGAGATTTTCCTTATGGGTCGAGTTCGTCTGCATCGAACTTTCCTAGTGAGGTTTATCTCTCCTGTGTATTTTATGAGTTATTGCATAGAATCAAGGGTTTTACCCCATGTGCACCCAAAAGGTAGCAGCGGCGAATTTTCCTTCTCATAAAAATAAATAAATGACATAGCCGAACCCTATTATATGTGCTTAAATAGTATGAATTTTAATTGAAGTGTCTAGAGCCCATTTGGATTGGCTTAAAAAAAAAGTTTTTAAGTCGAAAGATGAAAACTCAAACTTAAATTACTTTTAATAAAAAAATATAAAGTAGGGGGTAGACCTACTTTTGGTTTTTAAACTTTTTTAAAGTCATATTAAACTTATTTTAAGTTATTTTTAACTTTGTTAAATACTCTCAAAAACTAAAAATGACTTAAAAGAAAATTTGATCAACTTTTAAATCAATCCAAACAGACGCTAAATAAAAGATAGTATCAAGTTCAGTTAGCTTCCAAAATATTCAGTCTTTTAGTTTTTAACTCTCTATGATGACAAAAATCAAGAATTTTAATTTGTTGCTACTAACATAGGAGTATTATTTTTTTGAGATCAACATATGCTGCATTCTATATCAAGTATGAATTGGCAATTAAACAAATTGATAAAAATGTTGTCCAAGTATGAATTACATATATTTTTTCGACCCTAGCCGTTTAATTGTATATATTTTTTTTCATATTCATTTACATGTCAAAGAAGATTGAACTTTAAAATTTTATTTTAATTATACATATGGGATAAAGTGAAAAAAAAGTTAAATATTGTGAAATATACGTTCTAAACAATACATAAAATTTTGAATAGATATCCTCCTAATACATAAAATAAATGTAAGACTCGGCAATTTAATTAAAAAATAGAAGTTCTAAACAATATTTATTTGTAAAATATTCAGCACTCCAGGAAACACGTATTGTCAAGAAAATGACCATAATACAATTTAGTAACAAAATCCAACTAAATGCCCTGCTATACTGAAAAAATATATATAAGATTTGGTAAGTTATCAAAAAAATATTTGTGTTAAATTTGGACAGTAAAATAAAATCTTCTTTTTTCAAGGCTAATCCTTAATTTTATTTTAATTTTTTATTGTTTATATATAAAGGGAAGTTGAATTTGAAAAAAAATAAAATTATTTACAAATATTCATAAAATGATCTTTCTTTGTGAAATATGAGTGCAATAGTCAAACAAACTGACTATGGTATGATTTGGTAAGAAATCACAGATAAATATCTTCCTGTTATAGAAAAATAGTGAATGATTAGGTAATTTATTTTTGGAAAAAATATTAAATTTTTAGCAGTTCAAATTAATTACTCTATTTTTTTCAAGTTTGATCATAAATTTGTTTTTTTTCTTATTCAATCACGTGTAAAAATAGGTAAACTTCAAAACTTTTTTTTAATTACACTTATATCATAAAGTGGATTTATTTTTATATAAATATATTCTCCTATAATTTTAGGAATTTAGTAAAAAAAATTGAAAATAAATATCTTTCTATTATACATAAATTATAAATTAAATGTAAGCTGCGGTAATTCCAACAAACTTTTTTTATTTTATTTTGTGTAAATATACAACACTTTAGAAGAGATGTGTAGTCAAACAAAATGACTATAATTTAATTTAGTAACAAATCTTGACTAGATGTCTTCCTAATATTTTTTTATTTTTTTTAAATGTAGGATTTGGTAATGTTGGTTAAAAAAATATTAAATTCCAAGCAATAAAGAATAGATCTTCTTTTTACAATTTTTATCCTAAATTTGTTTGTTAATTTTCCTCATTCATTCATGTGTAAACACACAGGTGAACTTCAAAGTTTCTTTTTTCTTTAGTTACACATGTAATTAATCATTATCATTTTTGCTATATAAAATAAATAGCATTTTAGAAAATAAGTAACAAATCTCAAATAAATGGCTTCCTATACACGCATAAAAAAAGGGAAATTATTGAAATACACGTCTTATGTTTTCCTTATTTCCATTATCCCCTTCTATTTCTAAAAATCACTAAAATCCCTTATTTCTTTAATGTATTCGAGCTATATATTATGTATCCGAGCTACATATTATGTATCCGAGCTACATATTATGTATCCGAGCTACGTATTAATGTATCTGAACCAGTATCTAATGTATTCGAGCTACATATTATGTATTCGGTTTGTGTTACTTTTTAAGGGATTAATGTGATTACAAACTAATAAGGGATAAATTGTAATTTTATATTAAAACTATGGAATTTATGTAAGTTGCCCTTAAAAAATGTAAGGTTCAAGGTAATGACATTTAAATGAGTATACAAATTTTGTCAAGTATAGAATAAAAAATATTTTTAAAAAAATATATAAAGATGATTTTTTTAGACATGCTAGTGAAAATCATTTATAATCTCAATCATGAACCGTGGATATTACTCCCACTGTCCCTTAATTACTTGTTCACTTTTCCTTTTTTAGTTATTCTTAGTTATTTGTTCATTTTGACAAATCAAGAATGACAAAATACTTTTACGTATTATACTCTTAATTAATTACTTTGAAAAAAGTAAAATTTCTTGAAAATCTTAAATTTTTAATTCATCTACTTCATAATTAATAAAGATAAAATGATAAACTTACTAGGTTGTTAATTGCTTTCTTAATGTTAATAGTTGCTTTCTTATTTATTTATGCATTGTCAATCATCCATGATCCATCTATGTTTTTATATTATGAATAATATATATTTTTTACCCTAAGATTTACTATTTTATTTAGGCTCACTAATACTATATATAAATTATCTTTATATGAATTTATCACAAAATTTAATCTATTAATTTTATATGAATTAAATATGCATATGTATGTACGAGTGTGTGACCTGTTTGGGTGGACCTTGCTAGTTTTTTAATCTATATTTTCAGACATTTAACAAAATTAATTAGTATAAAGTAAAAAAATTATATTATTAATAGTTAAAACAATTTGACTTTTTTAATATAAAATTAAGAGGTACAAATAATTTGCAGTTGAATAATGGTAAATAATTTAGGAAACGATACTAAAAATTTAATACCGTCGTCTGCTAGTAATAGTCTCCAGAACAGTAGCAATATTTGTGAGTCTTTTCAGTTTTTCTAAAATATAGTGACTTATCCGACGGGCCCTGAATAATTTTATTTTTTCTCCACATTTGATTATTGGTTCGATTAAATTAGGATTCATATATTATTACCTTCAAAGTAAAATGTATTCCATTAAAGTTGATTTTATAATTAAAACTTGAATCAAAGACTTCAAGTAAAATTTGAATTAGAGGAAATTATTTCACACTTGCTGATCGGCTAGTAAAATTTTACCAATGTTCAATGCATTTACATCAAATTATATTGCATAATGTATATAATATCCACTTTACTTAATCAAGATAAATACTCATTGATTTAAGTAAATACTTGCTACATTTGATGGTGGGCACGGCTGGTTGTCAAAAATGATGTTCAAGCACAATTAATATCTAAACGATTCTTTTGACTTCACTTTAAATGTTTTTTTTTAATTACAATTTAAATATCGTTTGTGTTCCAATTTAATAATCTTAGTTTGATTAAATATGAAATTTGAAATATATTTTTTGCATTTATTTGTATTTGTCAAATTTAGATTTGACACAATCATTACAAAATAATGGTTGCCGTAATTATTTTATCATGTTATACCTATTAATTGTTTAATATTAAGTCTTGACGAGTGGTTTATGAAATTAATATTAAGGGTAAACATGATTTTTTTATTTTATCTTAATGTCTTAAAAGTGACAAATAGAAATTAAAATCTATTTTTAAAATAATCGACGAATAAAAGTGAATGGAAAAAGTAAAATAAACCTTTAAATCTTGTAATTTTAAATAAAATATGAGTTTAGCCCTTTAAATTTTGTCAATGTGATCTAAACTTGACATGTACCACATAAAAATTAAATAACTTAATAAAAATATAAGAGACATTCTCTTGCAAGACAAATTAAAATAAATAATAAGACACTTAAATTAAAAAGGGAATAATAAATATTCACCAACCGGCTACTGAAAATATTGATAAGTAATTTAAATACTCAAAAAAAAAAAATCGAATGCCTTTTTCATTTTTTTTTCGAATGTTAGTAACTGTCTGAAGATAAGACAAAATCAGTTTTGCTTACGAGGACTCAAGTGGACCCTTATCCACAAACGACAAATGAAACCACCAATTCTCTTATCTGGTTTATTTTAAATACAGTAATTTTTAAAAAATTTATCGTTTAAGAAAAACTGTTTTCAACCGTACAAAACTGTTTCAAAAGTATTGATTATTATAATTTATATTAATTTTTTACGTAGTTGATGTATAAATTATATTTTAAAAATCATAAAATTTCTATATAAATTACTTGATCAAAATTTAAAAGTTTGCCTGTAAAAAATTTAGCTATGCCATATAAATTAAAATAAAGACTATTTTCTTTCTTAAAAATATTTACGAAGTTTCATCAAAATTTTGAAGCAAATGCTGCCTTATGGTAATCCCTAGAGTGATTTACTAATTCAAGTTATATTCTTTATAGATAATAGCAAAAATCAAATATTAAAATAACTATTGAGCTTTTTAAATATTTCATAACTATAATCGTGTCAGACGTATGGAATGTCCTACCAACGCATCATTCTTTTGTTATGCTCATAAAAAAACAAATTAACTTTTTTTTATATGACGATAAGTTTGAATAAACGATAAAATAATACTTTATCCGTTTAAAAAATAATGACATAGTTTGACTCAATATAAAGTTTTAAGAAAAAAATTCAATCTTGTGCTCTAAACTAGAATCATCTCAAATGTATCAAAATGCTTTTTGATATTGTAGATTTAAATATATTACGTAGAAAACTGAAATTAAAATATTGCAAATAAATAAAATAGATCATTCTTTTTAAAACGAGGCATATACTTCTTTCATTTCATATTGCTCGATACTCATGCTATAATAGGTACTCAATTATTTCAATTTATGAAATTAAATTTCTTTTAGGGAAAAATTACACAAAATGGCAAACATCTAGGGTATATTATATAATATAACTATAATTTCGATTATTTTTAATCTGTATCTACAGTTTCGTAAAATTTTGCTATTCAATTTCCTAATTGTATAAAACTAGAATGTGTATAATTTGATTTCTGATTGTATACCTTCAAAAGTTGTATACTTCGGTTCCTGATTGTATAAGCCTAGAATTTTTCAGTCTATGATTGTATAAGTTCAGAATTTATATAATTTGGTTTCTGATTGTATAAGTCTAGAATTTATATATATTTACCCTAACTATTTGTATACGATTTAGAAAAAATCATGCTAAATTATCATGTTTGTATATTGACAAGCAAAATATACAAACGAAATTCGAAAAAATTCCTAAATATATAAATACATAATTTGTATATACTTGCTATGTTTGTATTTTCGCTTGTATAAATACATAATTTGTATATACTTGCTCTGTTTGTATATTCGCAAGCGAAATATATAAATTGCAACTTTCATTTGTATATGCTTATCTTGTTTGTATATTTGCAAACGAAATATACAAAACGCAACATTCATAACAAATGGAACTCTAGTTATACAACACAATTATCGAAACTATAACTATAAAGTCTTATTATAGTTATTAATAATCTTTGTTATTTCTGTTTTTTTTTTTAGTATTAAATACTAAAATAAAATAAGAACACTAAAATTTAGAATTGTAGTTTGATTTCATAAAATATAAAAATTTTCAAAATATGAGTCGAGTAATATAAAATAGAAACGGAAAGGGAATTAATATATGTACGGATAAAGGACAAGATGGTAGAAAGGTGGGAGTGGGGATGTTATTAATCGGTTTCCAAGGATGATAAGCAATTATTCGATTTGTGCATCGCGCGAAAAAGCAGGGAACTGTCAGTCAGTTGAGACCCTTCTTTTGCCTCCACGCGCTCTTATCAACTTTTCAGTTTCCCAAACACGTGACTTTGCCAATTGCCCCTTCAATCTTCAAATATTGTCACTTGTGACAGACGATTTTATACCTGACATAAACTATGTAATAGTATTAGATTGAAATTTGAAAAAAAATGATGCAATAAATATATTCAGCTTCTTTGTATTTGGTATTACTTTGTTTCAGTTAGAGTCTTTGGTAAATAATATTTTTATCTTCACGAGAGGTAGTGGTTAAGTCTATGTATAATTTCACTAAATACGGAAAATTACATGAAATCAAATGTTGAGAATGAGAGGGAAATGAAATGTTAATAATAATAAAAAAAATAAACCTTTAATAATGTTTAGAATATTTTTTTTTTACGATAAATAGAAATAATAAACAAATTAAAACAAAAAATAAAAATAAAAAGTAATTAACTTGTAATTACACCCAGTAATTATCAGTAATTTACCGTCTGTCCTAAGAATTGAAAAGTATAATTATTCATGTCAATTACATCGAATTATCTGTTGACTAAGTAATTACATAATCAACTAAATATGTCAAACAATGTAATTATATTCAGTTATATCAAATTTAATTACCAAGTGACTTTCCAAACCACCCTTAGGAAAGTTTGAAAGCATTGATAAAATCTTGTTTGATAGGTACATAGCTGATTGAGGAATATAGTTCTCCCACTTTATAAAACTTTTAATGTACATGTAATTATTTTGTGATAAAGAATTCTATTTATTGACTTTGACTTAATTTCCACTTTTTTCTTCTTCTTTTTCTTTTTCTTTTTTCTCTCGTTTGTTCTCATATATCTAGCAAGAAGTTTATAACTTATCAAGTAAGAACATATTATATTAGTGTACAAAATTTTAAAAAGTATAACACAAATTACTTCTAGTTGGTAAGAGAATGAAAATAATTAGGGACAGTTATTTAATTTAAAATAAGAATATTTTTAAAATTTAGAATTATATGAATGAAGGAGAAACTCAAAAAACAAAAGGAAAATTAATGATTCGTATAAATCATTTAATAAAAAATATCTCGAAGAAATTTAATAAACGAATAATTGTTAATCCTGCATTATAGTTTAAAACAACTATTATGCCCTTTTATGATGAGTTGATTTTACAAATGAATTCATTACGATTGAAATGATCGACAATGATATGTACTTTCTCCATTCAATAGTAGTTGTCTATTATATTAAAAATAATTGTATAATAATATTTGTTCAGTTTAGAAAATCAAAAGATAATTTACTTTTTGTGTCTATTTAACTCTTACTATAAGTACTTCTACCACATTTTTGTAAACATCAAATTTAACAAGCTCAAAGGATAAAATAGTACTCCCTCCGTTCCATTTTATGTGGCACTATTTCCTTTTTGGTCAGTCCCAAAAAGAATGTCACATTTCCTTATATGGTAAGTTTATAAAGGTACAATTCCTCTTTTATCCTTGTTGGTCCCACTTAATTTTAAAATAATACTCCAATACATTTATGAGGAGAGAGAAAAAAGAGACTACTTTTTAAAGGGCAATTTAGTAAACATTTCAAAGTCTTCATTTATTTCTTAAACTCCGTGCCCGGTCAAATGTTGCCACATAAAATGGGACGGAGGGAGTAATATTATCTCTATTATTTATTATTTCTTAAGGGATGTATCAAGTCAATAGTGGATAACTATTGTTGGACATTGGGAGTAGTAAAACTTTACCTATATACATGATTACAACAAATCACATCAGTCTGTTATGATTATTTAATTTAATAATTCATTCGTCTACTTTTAATTGTAATAGTTTCATTTTTAGAGTTAAACTATAAAAAAATTGTCTAATATTTTACGATGTATTTTTTTATCATATTGATATACAAAAATTACAATTTATAATATTTTTCGTATAGTTTTGAATTTTTGTTTAAAATATCAAATTAATGTAATCTAATTTAACTTTGAAAATTAGTTAAATTGATTTTCGAAAAGCGTAACATGACAAATAAAAATGAATGGAGAAAGTAAGATACAAATGTATATTAATTTATCATATGATTAAGTGATAAATTTGATGTAGATACATTGAGCGTTGGAAAACATTTACAACTCTCTCTGTCTATCCTTTCTTGTGCACTATAGTAGTATTTAGGGATGTTTAATAATACATTAATACTTGTTCAATTTATAAAATCGATTAATAGCTTATCATTTTGTGACTATTTTATTTTGGATGTCAAATATTATTTCTTCCGTTCAATAATAATTGTTCACTATGTTATTTTAGAATGTCCAATAATACTTATCTACTTTATGAAATCAATGGATAACTTTATACTTACTTTCTAATTTACCCTTATTATTAATTATATTCATTTTCCTATTACATTTTCAACACATTGTATTTATTATACTCTTCTATTTATAGTTTCTCAAGAAGTGTGCAAAGTTAACCGTGGACAAATATTGTTGGACAAATGAGTATTTATTTTTCAATGTTTAGATGCTTATATTTAATAATGGTGATTTGGTAAAAAAAAATACCCTCTCATTTAATTTATTGTTTCTTAATTCCTATGCTAAATTAATAGTGAATAACGATTACTCCTTCCGTTCCTTTTTATATGTCACATTTATTATAAATAGTTGGTCCATAATACTTATCATTTCATAAAATTAATGCATGAATTATAATATTCTCCTATTTTATCCTTATAGGTTATTAACCTTGAAAACATACATTTCGATCAATATAGAAAAATTAAGTGAATAATTTATATTTATTGATCAAATACTTAACTTTTGTGGTTTTCATTAATGCTTCTGAGGTTGTAATTTAATTACTTATAGGCTAAGGTCATCATTAGAATTCAGAATTCCATTAACAAGTTCGAGTATAGCAATTAATATGCTCGTCGCTTACATCTTTTAAAAAATAATAAATAAAATAATGATTTTACTATATCATTTTTGTAATATAATAAAGTTAATATTTTTTAAATGCATTTCAAAATAACTATAGTTAATACTAAAGATAAATTGAAAATTAAATGATAAATTATTTTTAAATTTTTTAAATTGAACAAATAAAACTGGATGGGAGTGTTACATTTTTTTGTGTCTATTTTAACATGTAATTAAATACTTTTTGTTTCAATTTATGTCACTTTTTGCTTTTCGAGTTTCAAGTATGTTTTTAACATATTAAAATGTATTTTTAAATCATATTGACATGAGAAGAATTACAACTTATGATATTTCTTCATGTAGTTTCTAAAATCTAAATTTGAGTTTTAAAATATAGAATTGATCTAATTCAATTTAGTTTCAAAGATTAATTAAATTGACTTTTATGAAGTGAAAAGATGCCACATAAATTATTGTGAGGTGATATATTTTTAATATAAAGTAATTAATGTGAAAATGATGTGTTTATATTTTGTATTTTTCAAACTTGTTGATCTTTGAGTTAGTTAAATGGAATGTTAATAAATTTATTAATTATAATTCAACGTTAATTATTTATTTAATGTAAATTAAACTCTTAAAACACGTTAGCTGAAAAAAAATGATTCAAACAGACATAAATTGACTATATTTTATTTTTGGCACTTCATCTTCACTAATGATACTCGATTACACCTACTAATCCTATTTCTTATAAGCTATTGAAAAGATTTGATTTTTTTTCACTCTTTTCAATACAAAGCAATTAATGTGAGATAATTTGTTTATATTTCACATTAATTAATTAAACGGAACAAACAGAATATTATTAAATTTATTAATTAAAACTCAATGTTAATTATTTATTTAATATAAAATATAATCTTACATGACACCTCTTAAAACTTGTAATCAGATAAAAACAAATCAAACCAACGGAACTGGATTATGCATCATTTTTTACTCTTTATCTTCACTAATGGTACTTGAGTACACATACTAACCCTATTTCTTATAGGCAATTGAAAAATATTTGATCTTTTTCTTTCACTCTTTTTAATATAAAGCAATTATTGTGAGATTGTATTTATATTTTATGTTTTTCAAACAGAACGTTGAGAAATTTATTAATTATAACTCAATATTAAAAATCGAAATCACTCCCTAAAAATTTTGCGAGCTATGATGTTGTCAATTTGTCTTCCTTTATTAATAGTAGTAAGAATAGGGAGCTTTATTATTTACAAGTTCAAGTTAGACAAATATTAGTATGAAAAATATAATTTAGCTTGAGGCGTCTGAATATACTATTTTAGACTCTCTTTGTATCATTTTATGTGTTACTTTTCGAATTTTGAGATTCAAACAAGTCTATCTTTAACCGTAAATTTTTCATAGATCTTTTAAATATTTTGAATATACTATCTTTATATAATAAATAAGTAAATTTGATAAATGACTCGAAATTTAATAAGTACTTTAGTTATAAAGTGTAAGAATTTATATCTTGTTCTCCCACAATATTGCGTATATATAAGCTAATTTTCAAACGGGTGATTAGAATAATTGACCCACCTTGTAGCTCTTTCTGACCAATAAGGGATTCACTCTTTTGAGGTAATTTCTCCCCACAGAAGTTTAGTGGAGTATCAATATTAGTTAATATTCGCTCAATCCACTTTTAATTGTCATGTTGCGTTTTTCGAAATAAAGTAGTAACTAGTCCTTTTCCAATATAATTCTTCAATCTCTTCTAATCAATCATAAGTTATTTTTTACAAAAAAATAAACTTATATATCAAGTTTTACATTTTTAAAAAATGAAATCACAATTCAGAATCTCAAATGTTTTTTTTTTTTGGAGAATTTGAGATTTAAAAAATCATGATCGCACTCACTTGTTCACATATTGACATGAAATTGTAATTCCAAATCACATATCAATTCTTTTCAACTTCATCAATACAAATATTGTCCAAAAGAGACGAAATAACACAAAAAGCTAAGTCCAGAGAAATGATGCACTTTTNATTATTATTATTATAATTATTATTATTATTATTATTATTTTATTTTTTTTGTAAAAGAATGTGGGGGTATTTTGGTAAACAAATATTTTTTTAATAGTCTTTATACAAGGCTTGCTATTTCCAATACATCAAACCAAACAATGTATAAGAAATAATGCAAGCATAACTAATGCAAGCATTACTAATGCTTGCATTACTAATGCATGCATTACGAATACATCATAGAAGCATTATTCTTATACACTCTACCAAACGACCCCTAAGGAATGAAACAAACATCTTTATGGTACTATTTGCTTTATCCTACACAAGGTTCCTCCAGTATTTTTTTCAGTCCTAAACATGGTCCCTCCAGCTTTAATTAATTACATTTGTACTCATTACTTTAGTTGGATAAAAGAAAAGGAAACAAGAATCCTTTATGCACTGTATTTCTTTTCTCTTTTTTGGCTTCCTTTAGTTTATGGTCTTCGCCCCCACCCCCCAACCCACCCCAAATAGTAGTCTTATTTTGCTTGTAACTGAAACTTATTCAGAGAGTCTACTTAATGCCTGCAATGTAGTCAATGAGCACAACATGCTATTAAAATTATTTGATAGTTAATACTCCTATGAACTATCTCATATTATTGTATAATTGATTATTATTTTTTTGCAAAGTGTAACGTAATTAGCTAGCATCTGATCATAAATTTTTAAATATTTTTGACAAACATTATTTGGGTGAAATTTCAACATGTGTTTGGTCATAGTATTTGAGAAATATATTTCACTTTTTTAAGAAATATGATTTATACCCATAAGTTTTAAAAACTATCAAAACTAACCATAAATTTGTATTACATAGCAAGATAGAAACGTCGATGTAACAAGATTCATGACTTTCGCAACAAGTAAGATGGATCTTTGTTGCAGTAAATAACAAGCAGTGTTCATGACACTGGAGCAATGTAGTAGTTCGGAGTGAGTGCAACANTGATCATAAATTTTTAAATATTTTTGACAAACATTATTTGGGTGAAATTTCAACATGTGTTTGGTCATAGTATTTGAGAAATATATTTCACTTTTTTAAGAAATATGATTTATACCCATAAGTTTTAAAAACTATCAAAACTAACCATAAGTTTATATTACATAGCAAGATAGAAATGTCGATGTAACAAGATTCATGACTTTCGCAACAAGTCAGATGGATCTTTGTTGCAGTAAATAACAAGCAGTGTTCATCACATTGGAGCAATGTAGTAGTTCGAAGTGAGTGCAACAAACATCATTTCATAAATCGTGAAATAGATAAAGCAAATGACTTTGTTATCCTAAACCGATTGTTCGTCATTTTCATCAACAATCATATCATCACTTTCATATTCACTGAGTATTCCATCATTGCTTTGATGTTCATGTAAAAAAATTATATAATACAGTGCAAACAATTACTATAAATGGTGTTTGTGTACAAAATAAAAAATTTGTATAGAATTTGAATTTTTAAAAGCGCTCCCAAATAATGAGATTTGACTTAAATACTAGTTTTTCTAATATTTTGGGAATTTAGATTATTTGTAAAAAGATTGAGAAAACGACCAAAATGGTCCTTGATGTATGGGGCTTGAACATTCTTGGTCCTTTGTATATATTATCTTACTAAAATAGTCCTTAATGTATATAAAAATATGACCATTTTGATCTTTAACCCTAAAACTAATTATACAAGTGATACTTTTTGTTAAACTTAACTGTGGATCCCATAAAATTGTCACATGGCAAACCCTTCTCCCTCAATCTTCTTTCTTGTGCTCAATTTTCAATTGATTTATTCTCTCTCCATTACCTCCTCCTCCTTTTTTAAACCAAATTTTACCAGAATAAAAAAAACCAACACACAAAAATCTCTTCAAATCTCAAAGAAAATTTTAAGATTCTATTTTCCACCTTTATCCATTCCGTTTTCACCCTTTAATGTCAACAACGGAATAAAAAAATAATACATAAAAAAGTTATTAATCTTAAAAATGACAAAATAAGAAAAAGCTATATTCTTCTCATAGATCCCTTCAACAAGAGAGAATAGTTGTTTAAAACTTGAAAAGAGTTTACTTATGGAAATCTCGTAAAAGAGAAATGGAGTGTTTTATCTAATTTACTTAGTTCATACTCTTTATTTTAATGGATCGCTTTTTTTGTCTGTCTAAAAATGAGAGTTGCTGGGAATTATTATTTCAAAGGGGAACTAACAAATGAGTGTAGTGTATATCTATTACAAGAATATGATAAGTGAGTGAACTGAAAATGGAGCATCACCTCTAATGGTGGTGAAAGAAGGAAGACCAAAATAGTCATCTGTTAAATTTAACAGAAATTTCCACTTCTATGGTTAGTTTTAGGTTAAGAACCAAAAGAGTCATCTTTTTCTATACATCAAGGACTATTTCAATAAGATGATATATATATAAAGGACCAAAAATCTCCAACCCTCATATATCAAGGACCATTTTGGTCATTTTCTCTGAAAAGATTTGCCAAATAATGACAAATTATATGAACAAACGCTATTTGTCAAATTCTCCTTGAGAAATCTATGGCGAAATGGTCCTTAGAAGTTAAAACTATGTCATACCTTCATGAAGATTCCCACTGGAATGTTTACCGATTCTAGGAGAAGAAAATTAACAGAACATACAGGCCCAGTCTGCAATAAGCCCAAATTGGTTAATGGGTAAATTCTCTTTTTTCAGGAACATGATCAACCGAAAATTATTATGTTCGCAATAAAATGCTCCAATTTTCTATTGACTTCGAGAAAAAAAATCACCTTTCGTATTATAACAGGATTGGTTCGCTCATGCAGTAAGTAATACTTAAAATTTGCAAGTAAACAAAAAAATTAGGTCCCCACGATGCTTTGTTTTACAAGATGTTAATTATAGCACGCAGATTCACAAATTTACAAGATGTTAAATATAACATGCAGGTTCACAAATTTAAGATTATGTAATTCACTAACTGTACCTTCCGCAGGAAATGTTACATAAGGATCAAAATAAACCACAAAGCTGGCACATCAAAGTCCAAACACTTTGATTGAGATACATTACCAGCCAGAGCCTGGACAGAATTCATTTTATCACCCAAAGAATTCCACTAGTCATTTCGAGTCGGAGTTACAAAAATTAAAGCTAATACAAGTAGATGTTTGGAATGTCTTACAGCCTCGGTGTCGTCTATGATAATGCTAATTCTATCAGATAAATGTATGGTGCTAGCAATCTTTCCACCTTCGTTGACAATTTAGTAAATTTAAGCAGCACACAGCATCCAATCAGTAGCACAGTTCCAATGCCATGACCATGAATTGAAATGCAAACTGCCAAATACTAATCTTTATGCTGTCTCAGTTCTGCTGGAAAGATTTAATCTGCATCAAATCTGATCTTCTTTGGTGCAGCTTGAATTGAACCCACCTGCAAATGACATGCACCATCGTATGTTATCTCCTGATGGAGTGCGGCGTGATTTCAGCTTTAACTAACAACTCTTTCATTGCGTGCTCAGTGCAACTCATTTGTCACTTCCCTAATCCTAGTTATTTCTAATATTTAGGAAGTAATTAGCATTCTTGTAACAAATATACTCAAACACTACTCAACAATTGTTCAACAATATCACACTAGCCAAAACGCAACAATCCTGTTATAAGCATCATCTAGAGCAAATTATAGTTAATTAACAGTTAGATTCACCAAATAGAAGGGTTCCCATACTCCAACCAGTAACCTGCAGCGATAAGGGTGTATTTGCAGCATCAAAGGGTTGAATTAAAGAAAGCCATGTCTTACCATTTCTGGGCACTCATAGTCAATTCCAGCTGCTTCAATCCTCTTTCGCCTCTTCTTGTCACGTTTTAATATTCCTTCAACCAACTTCTTGTGATCATCCAGTGTTCTTTCCTGGACGATTATTAACACTCAACAAGTTTATGTTTGCAAAGTCTAATCAGACGTCATAATACTAAACTGCTTACCACATTTAGCATAACACAAAAAGCAAAAATGTTATATCCCACTGAATATTACCTTGTCCTGACGCTTCCTTTCAATTTTAACCCAATCCAAGGGTTTGTACCAGCGGTTCACTCCTTTCCACCTATGTAGAAATCAAAGTTGTTAACTACCAACAGAAAATGACCCAATTTTGCATCTCCATGCTAAGAAAGTATCATAAACCTACCACTAAATTTCAACTCTTCACACTCCTTGTAAAGTTAAAAATTAATCAGGAGAATGCCGTGCTTCTAGACATATCTTTTGCTCCCTTACAATGAGATTAGGTGGTCGCCAATCATTGGATCACAAAACCAGAAAACTTGTGCAGCTCAAATGCAATGCCGAACTCATTTTATAACTCATAATGTAGGGGAAAGATTAAGAATAATATCAGACTTCATGTTTTCTGTCATTAGCATTTAGCAGCATGAAATTTATAAAACAGAGATCCCGATATATAAGCAGGAGCAAATTTGCAGGTCAATATATTCTTTAAAGTTTAATCCAGTCAAAAAAAAAAAGATCTGGTATTTTATTAGTTGTTGTTCCAATTTGTAGTGACGAAAGACTACAAAGTGCCTATAAACCTCCTACAACAAGAAGCTCCCAGACCACTGAACCCCCTAAAAACAACCTAACCATAAACATAAGAAAAAGAAAAAGATGGAAGAAACCAAAGAAATTTGACAATCTCCTCACACTTGGACATAAAATAATTAATTTACCATTCCCTCCATCAAATTGGAAAAAGGAGAGGGAGGGGGGGTCCTTACAATCTTGGATGTACATGTTCAGGAGGAATAAGCTGAACTTGCAGTAAGTGCTCAAACAAGAGATAGTTATGCATAGTTTCCGCAACAACTTTTGCAACCTGCACTTACCCAAAAAGACAACCAGAAAATGGGAAGATAATGATCAGACGGATTTTTTTAAGCATATCTATGACACTACAAAGCCACTAGGACAAGTACTACCTCAGGAGACTCAAATTCTATGAAGCCAAAATGCTTTGATTTTCCTGTCTGTTGAGGAAGAGAAACCAGGATAAGTCATCAATGAACAAAAAGAAAATTACCTTAAATGAAAATAATGGTAAATCAGTGGATTAACATATGATGTGTAGCTTAAAGGAGTGCAGTGCATGCCCATAATGAAAGAACAATAAATTTGTCAATGGACTAAGAAATGAATTGAGTAGTTTGAAAAATGAAAATGAAGTGAATGCCAATGAATTGCCATACTCCTCTACATAATTATGGCCTACAATTTCATTTCTTTTCTAGATGAAAAATACTTCATAAAGTTCAAAAATAGGTGCTACAATCAAGATATTTCCTTTATCCAAAGGTAAAAAAAAAAGGTATTTTCAGGCAGATGTTAGCTGATCAGACTTCTATTGTTTCTTAAAGATGAAATATCTATCACTACACTAATGAATGAGATACTAAGATAAGGTGTACAGAGAGCATAGGGTGGAACAGAGAATTGGTAGCTGAGGAAATAGAAGTAATTATAAAAAGTAGCTGGATGTCCAACACGATTGTGTTAAGGGTTCCACGAGAAAGTCTATTACCCAGATTGAGAGAAAGACAATTGCACTGTGGATTAGGACGGGGTGGAGAGATCCTTACTGTCCTTACGGTGGATTTGAAGTGTTAAGAGTTGTTCTGTCAGGGTTAAGAAGCATCTAGTTTACTGATTTTTTTTCTAGTAAGAAGCATTCTGGTTTGCTGATTGCTTACGATTCTTCAAAATTACACAAAATCATTAGGAGACTAACAAAAGAAAAAATGAAGGAGGCTGCCACCATGCAAGCAAGGTGAGTTACACCTCAACTGGTTAAGATGTACTCATGTAAAACATAATTGACCAATGGTTTACAAAATTAATGGCACAGTGCCATTCAAGGGAGAATGAGCATAACAATAATATAACCATAAAACATCAAATAAGTGAGTTAAAGAGTAAACATGAAAGAAATCTCTAACCAAACAGATGAACAATTGACCAATAATAATTAGCCTGGAAAATTAACCTTTTTATTCCTTGCAATTCTAAGCCTCTTGATGGTACCAAATTGCTTAAAGAAACCTGAAGACCACATTTATTAAACATAAGAGGAAAATATCAAGTATCTAAATAGGCTCAATCTCAGACAAATTCAAAGAGAGAAATGCAAACCTTCCATTTCATTCTCATAAAATCCATGTGGGATTCTCCCGATGTATAACACTGTTGCTTTATTTTCCCTTACTTCAGTCTTTGGGAGCTTCTGCGCTGGCCCACCTTCTAATGGCTATTTATTTGAAGGATAAAAACAAGTCATACGCAGCACACCAATTGCCATGGAGAAATTTACAGTAACAATTCTAACGAAGACCATTGCCCACCCACATCATCACAGACCAGACAATCAAAGTTTATACACATATACCAAGCAAGTTGCACAATTAAGGAGTACATACAGCACAAAAATCATAAAAACTAAAGCATCTACTAACACGAAATCCCATAAAGGAGACAATTGCTTCTTATCGAGGGAAAGAAACAGTAATCTAGAGAGTGAGCTCACCACTAACTATATATACATAATTTGAGGTATTTTCTTTCAGTTTTCATTATATTTATATACATCTATATAGTTCGAAGAAAGTGGATGAACTGCTCATATGATGGAGCCGCACGAACAAATAACGTACCAGAAACTCACGGGCTTCATCTTTAGAAGCTGAAGAAGCAGAAAAATCGCTTGCTCCCTTTTTCAATTTCTTCGTTATTGCTTTCTTCCTTGCTTTAACACCCATCTCTGTTTACATAATCATACTAAACGTCAAGCACTTTGCACAAATAAAAACAGAAACACAGAAAAGAAAATTGAAACCTGAAGAAAATTACTTGAGCTATAAGCCTTAGTAGACTTCTCCGGAGAACGGTGACAGATAAGCAGATGAATTCGCCGGAGCAGCCAAGCGCGAGAGAGGAAAAAGTTGGTTTGCAGATGCGCGGTAACTTAAACCCTAAACCCTGTGTTCGGATCCTCTCGTTTTCTATTTTCGGGTCGAACCATCCGCCGACGATTTTGCAGGGTCAGAACTAAAAGAGCTACTAGAGCTGTTAAAATGAGATTAGCCCGTGGGTCGGCCCAACTAACCCATTATTGAGATAGGATTTTTTAAGCCCATATAAAACTAGGGCTTTCAAGTTCAATCCATATAAGTCATTGGTCATTGAGGCTTGATCAAGGCCGGGCTAGGATCGATCCATGGGCCAAAAATATTTATTTAAGGATACCTTATAGAATTTTACTAGTGTATGAGCTAATTATTTAGATGCACGCTATGTTGTAATATTATGAATTTTACCAGATTTTGTTGCATTTAGATACATGGACTCAAAATTATGTGTAATTTGTTCTAGATACACTCTATCCAAGTGGATTCGCATATATATATATATATAAGCAAATCCTGCCCTCGCCTCCCTCTCATCTCACTCGCCATTTTATATCCCACTCACGTATCTGGAATGCATTAGACTAGATACATGTATCTCGCGTATATAGTATCCTACATACTATATTTTGCTACTGTTATTGAAACAACATCATTGTTTGCCATATTTGATTTGAAAATCTTCTTATTTTCCTGATGTCATAAAATTTTAAGTTTGAAAAGAAAAAATGAATAAAAGAAAAAAAAGGGCTAACCCGCGGTCCTTCTATGGGTGGATTAGGTTGAGCATTTTCAGACCCTTCCAAATGGAGGGTCAGCCCGTCCTAGCCCATCAAATTCTTTGGCCCGTATGGTTTGGGTCCGTTGGGGCTGGGCTGACCCTTTTTGACAACTCTAATTGTGACTAGGGTGTTGAAAATGAGCACAATATAGGTAATCCGCCCAATATTTTGTGGGTTGGGCTCAAGATAATTTGAATTGAGTTCAAATTCAACGAGTTCAAGCTTTAACCTGTTTTAAAAGAATCTTCAATTGAACTCAACTTATTTTCTATTTTATAGCTTTTGGAATTTATCTATCCATTTGTATTATTTTTTTCTTGAATTGAAATTCAAATTGTGGTATAAAAGTTAAATTACAATTTGTTAAAATTAATGAGATTAAGCGGATCAAATTGGGTGGGTCGTGATCCAATCATATTTTTAGCCCATTTGAGTCCAAAGTAAACTTGGGCGGGTCATGACCTAACTCAATTTCCATTTCAACCCATTTGAATATCTCTAATTTCAACTCAACCCTCCCATTTGACACCCCTTCGTGACTTATACCTTTTACTAGTTGTTTGGCACGCGGAATTAAGGTAAAATATTCGCCGTTAAGTTTGGAACTAAATAAGTGAAACAAAGGAATTACATGTAATATTAAAGTACAAGAATACGATGATATGAGAGTAGAAATAACAATATTTATTAATGAAACTAGATCACACGTGATTATTTATAAATCTTATACTTTAATCCTCGACTTTCGTATCTTCTTATCTAAGATCGTATCTTCAATAACTTGTAAGTGTTTTATGTTTTGTCTAGTCAACTCCTTGATACTTTTTTGCCATACGTCTACCTTTTCTTATACCTACCGCTTTTAATCTCTTTCACCTCCTCAGTAGGGCATTTGTGCAAATACTATTCATATGCCTGAACCATCTCAATCTCACCTCTCTCATCTTGTCTAGCATGAAAGTCACTCACACTTTGTCTTAATGAATATCTTCATTCATAATCATATTTCTCTAATGTATTGTTGCAATTTGAAGAAATAATTGGACAAACTTTTACGACATTTGAAATAAAAAGTTAAAACCTATCAATTAATCAAATTCACAATCTATCAAAATGTATCCCATATTTTTTCCTTAGTACACAGTTTTTTTAAAATATGAGAAATATTAGTAGTATGTATAGCTGGAATAATATGTATACATACTCGTCTACTGTATAATTGTAATAATATGTGTATATATTAATTTATATCAATATGTATATAATTCATTCATTTGAGATATATTATGCTAGTATACATACAAATATACAATGTGAATTATTATGTATATAACATATCTTAGCTGAAATTAGTATGCATTACCATATTCACATGGAATATATTTTGACAGAACAACTTTAATTGGAGATTAGAGACAACAATGAAATGAAAGAGGAAAAAATGGAAGATTTAAGGAGATGACGTGAATCTCGTTTAGGTTTGATTTTTTAAATAAAATATTTGATTAAAAATGTCGATTTTATCTAGGGATTGTATGTATATGTTAATACCTCAAAAATATATTTTTCGAATATGTTTCGATAACAAAATTGCATAAATCACTATGAATTGTATAGCAACCCATTTATTTTTTGATTGAAATAGACTGAGCTAATAAATAGACAAGTTGATGATTAACTAAAACTTCAGTGAATTGAACGGAGTATATTTTTCATGGGTTCATTTTAGAAGAAACTATCTAATTACACAAATATTTCTGTCATATTTATTAATTCTCCATATAATTTGAGAGAATTACATTTTATATCACTAATTAATAATTTCTTACCAGATTTCAAGTCAAGTCACATATTTTTGCTACCAGTACAATGAAATAGGGAGAGAGGCAAGCGAGAACCTAAGGGAGGCGAGCGAGATTTGTCTCTATATTTCAGATATACATAAATCACACTAGATTCACACTATATACATGTATCTAGTGTGATTCACGTGTATTTGGAATACCAGATATCTATGACAGGGGTGTGGGAGATGAAAAAGAGGCGAGGGATATTTGTCTATGTATCACAGATACATGCAAATCCATTTTAATACATTGTATCTAGAATAAATTACACCTAATTTAGATTTCGTGTATACCGAGATACATGTATCTGGATGAATCAAAATCTAATAAGATTCATAATATTGCAAACTAGTGTATATATAAGTAATTAGTTTAATTTCTAGCGTGATTTCCATAAATTACCCTTAATTTTATCACCCTACTGCCCAACTTATTATGAATTGTATAAACGTGTAGCTTTCGAAATTTGTATAACTTTTGTATAATGTAATTTGTATAACTGTTTAAAGTTCAGATGTTTGTATTTGTATAAATTTGTTATTTCCAGTTTTATCATATTTGTATAATTCCGGAATTTGTATTACTCCGAAAAAACAGTTCCAATTTTAGATCTATAGTTGCACCCATATTTGTATAAATTTGTAACTGTATATAGTTATTAATTGTATATTTCTATATTTTACTTATACAAAATATATAAGTACAAAAGTCTACAACACAATTATACCTATATAAATACGGATGAAAATAACTCAATTATATAAACGTAGCCGCGAATTATACAAACGAGTAAGCTATACAACCCGTAAATATGCAAATTATAGCCAAGGAGCCTAATTAAGTTTATTATAGTGACTATTTACAAAAAAAATTGTTATGAATGAAATTACATTTCGGTATAGCTTTAATTTTTCTCTAAATAAGAATGAGCAATCTTAAACAATGTTTAAGGAATTCTTAATAGAAAAACAGTGTACATCAAAGTAAGTTCAGAGATATTTCTAATATGAATATCTTTTTCTCCAAATAATGTAAAATAATGATCCACGAGTATTTCTCAAATGCATATAGGGAAATAGTCAATTAAAGGAAAATGGAAAATTTAAAGTTAGGAGGCACAACATTTTCGTTCCTAAACTACTTACAACAAATTAAATGTTAAAACAAACAAAATATAGTGTGTGACACCACACCGAGAATTGAGTGTTTTAAAGTATAATTATCTATTGTTTGAAATTTATCGAATCGATTAATAAAATCGTGCCACATAAGACCAGCTAAAGAACAAATGATTCTACAATTCTTGCGAATCGAAATCTCAAATTAAAAGTTCAAAACTCCTGTTCGTTCCACTACTTGTATGTGTTACATTGGTGGTAGAATAGAAAGTCCAAAGTTCCAATTTTATTATATTTTTTGAAATTTATGTTTGTTATGTAGGAGTATGATCTGTATGCCGCCTCCCATATTTTTGTCCTTCCAAGTTCCATGGACTTATAGGACCATAGCGACTGTAAATATTTAGATAATTGTTCACATTTTATGTGGACTTTTTTTCTTTTTTCTTTTTAAAAGAAAATAGTAAATAATACGTATTTATTATACACGATGCTTGTTCATTTGAGGATGGCAGA
This sequence comes from Solanum stenotomum, assembly GCF_019186545.1. Taxonomy (NCBI): domain Eukaryota; kingdom Viridiplantae; phylum Streptophyta; class Magnoliopsida; order Solanales; family Solanaceae; genus Solanum; species Solanum stenotomum. The sequence continues at coordinate 4,125,877 of NC_064289.1, forward strand.
TTGAGCATGTGATCTTCAAAATAAGGAGTCTTAAATTTTTCAGTATTTTTTCTTGATCAAGCTCGTCGCACAAAACTTGCTTAATATAATTTACGCATTCGATATTTTACAGTCTAATATACTAAAATGAAATTTATCATATACGTACTTAAAGAATAGCAATGAATAATATTAGACAAGTTTAATGCGATGAATTTGATCGAAAAGACATCAATAAAAAAAAAATAAAAATCGTACAATTGAAATTGTTCATTAGAAAAAATAGCTTGCTCAATATGTAACTTAAAATAAATAAACAATACAACATGGTTATAACTTATAATAGTAGACCTTGGTAACTGCCCACTATTTTTTTCGAAATAAAAAAGTTCGGTTTATTTGCTTTGAAAAGTAAAATCATCCTATATAAAAATTGCTAGCACATTTATTGGAGAACACTTAATTTTCGATATGAGGGTTTGCTTCTCAATCTACATCACCAACACCAACTACTCTAAAGAGAAAATACTTTAAAAATGCACACTAAAGAAAGGTATATAATTATGTATAAAAATATTATAAAATATGCTGATACTATTTTCATACATAATTAAATACAAAACATACTATCAAAATCTCATTCTTATCTTTTTTGGATAGTGCCTCTTTCGGAGATATATGTTTAATTTATTTGGGATTTAAACATTTTATTTATTTATATATATAAATAAAAATTGCAATGCTTGGATTTTAAATTGAAGATGACCTTTTATTTATGCGACGTCTTATTTGAAATTAGGCGATTACTTGTTAATTAACCCCAGAAGTTGTAACTCTTTATAACTTCGATAATCAAAGTTATTTCAACCAAAAAATAAACAAAAATTAGTCAAAGTTATTTAATAACTGGAATTATATGTGGAAAAATCGATTTAAAAGCAAGTAGTGACAATTCCATTATAAAATAAGACAAAATTTGATTATGTCAATTGTCAAACATTAAATTAGCAATTTGAAGTATATAAATGAATAGTACTTGCTAGCTCCTAAATTTTTTTGACCATAATAATATAATTACAGTTCCTTATATATATATATAAACAAGTAGACATCAAAGTCAATACAGAAATAAACCTACTGCTGACTTATTCTTTCCAATATTTTAAATTAAAATTTAATTATTCAAAAAGTATATGAAAAATATATAAATTAAATTTTTTCTTATTCAATATATTGGTCGAATGTCAATTAATTTGATATTTGATTTTTGTAAGATAAACACATGAATTGTTGAGAAACGAAAAAAATAATCTACCTATGAAAATAATCACAATTTATCAAAAATGACATGTCTCGAAATAAATAAAAGTGACGTGCGTATGGCGTTGGAAGTAGGAGACCGACGAATAAATAAATAAATAAAAGGGCTGGAGTTATGTGAGTTTATTAATTGGTTAGCAAAAGAACAATTTTAAGTACTAATTGTAAAATTTATACAAGTTGTTTTAATTATGTTATGTTTATTTTATGGTCTGTAACTCTGTATGCCGCCGCTTCCCACGTCTTTGTCCCTTCATTGATGTGCCTCACACTTTGGAGTAAGGTGTTTACCGGTCAATTTGAATTGGTTATAGATTAAAATTAAAATTAAATTAATTTAAGTAATTATTAAATTTTAAAAATTGAAATCAACTGATTTAACTGATTTGATTGAAATTATTGGTTTGCTTTGATTATTCGATTGTTACTCACAAATCAAAGTAAAAGAAACATTTCATTCGAAGGAGAAAAGAAGTCAACAATTGATCATTTCAAAAGAACTGGATTATCTTCATGTCATTTTGGATTTTATAATTTTTATATCAAAATATTAATTATATTTAACTTCATATTGCTATTTAATCTTATGAAACACCATTCATTTTGAGCAACTAGCATCATTGTTTTCATGTTTGCCAACTTATTTTATCAATAATTAGTTAACCCAATATGTATATACAATTATAAAAAGAGTTGGTCCTTTTACTAAATTTAAATGAAAACATATATTTGAAATTTTAAATTGTTCATAAAAATATATATATAGTAATATATTATAAAAATATGTATATAATTTATCGAATCATTTATTTCTTTGATTTTTTAAAAATAAAATCAAAATCAAAATCAAAATCAAACTAAATAAAAATCGAGTTATTTAAACAATTTGATTTAATTTTTCGACTTGAATCGATTTTTATCTAAACGTGAACAATCCTACGTAGAAGTATTTGCGAGAAACTTTACAAAATTATCCTTTAATAAACTAAATTAATTTATATATGAGCAACTTAAAATGTGCGTATCATGTTAACGTACGTGTACAATTACTTATACCACATTTTACTCNCCCCCCCCCCCCCCCTATTTTTATAATAAAATTTTCTGAATACCATACACATTTTATTTTTTCGAATATTTATCAACTTAAAAGTCTTTTGATCTCCTAAATTTGTGCTCCACCGCAAACATGATCACAAACACTCCTTTGAGATTAAATTCAATGCACTTTGCTAAATTAAGGTCCGCTACTCTGCTATTGTATTATGGAATTCGATTTGATAGTATACTTGTTACAACGTAAGTTCATGATATGTATGTTATAAATTTTTCAAGGCGTTATAATATATACTTTTTTTTGTGGCCAACAAAGTAACATATATACACATTATCATTTATCAAAAGAAAAAGATTTTGGTCTCTTATATAAAATGCCACGTCTAGACTCTTTGTCACATCGAGTACTACATATTTTTATATGGACCATTTATATCACGGGTGGCCTAGATTAGGACTTTGCTAACCACCTTTTTTCTTTAAAAACAAATTACGTGCATTAATTTGCTTGAATTTTTTTTAGATAAAGAGTCATAGTATACGTACAACAATGACACCTACCACACCATTTTTTCCATGCATTGTCAACATGTCTGGTGCAGGATCACTATCGATCGCTTATTTTCTACTCACTTTTTGTTTTCTTCGTATCAATTTTGAAATTTCAACTAATTAAAATCATGTGTTTAAAATCCACATAAAAAATATATTTTTCAATTCGACTTGAGATTGTTAGTTCTATCAAAGCTCAATGGTATACACCTGAATTACTTTTAAGATTGTGAGATTGCATGAATATAATGTGAATATTGGGGGTACGAAAATGAAGTGCTACTATAAAATAATTATTACTATAAAAGCAAATCCTATAGGCTATAGGTACGAAAGTTTGTAACTAATTTTACCTGCTTTACAATTAGTAATCATTTATCAATTTCAATATATATATAGAGAGAGAATTGCTGTCCTTTTATTAACATTGTGACACGTGGATCGAAGATACGTGAACATTTTTAATTTTATTATGTTGATTAGATAGGAAGTCCAGTTCGAATATGCCAATTTAATTCTTAGGAGTAGACGGACAAGTCTTATTCAAGCAGTACGCATGTACCAGAAGTCTAAAAGTCCAACCCAATTAAAGTGAAAGATATATTTTGCCAAATGTAACGTTTTCTACTAAGGTATTTATTGTCTTCACCTAATTCAGCTGCTTTTAGGGGTAATAATTTGACTCCTAGCGATTTCGATTCTCAAAGATATCAATCAAGAAATTCAAAGTAGATGGGTACTAAACGGAATTTGAAAGGAAGAAAATTGAGAGAAAGAATTAAGTCACGGGGAGAGAAAATATTAGAAAAAATAAACATTTCTTGACAAAATATTAATTGTATTTTCAAAATATGAAGAAATATATATGCGAATAATAAGAATGTTTTGAGTTGTCAGAATGTATATATTAAACTCATTTTCTTAGAGAGTTTATCGCAAAAAAACCATCTTTCAAAAATAATAATGAAAAAAATATGATTTTGTGAGTTTTATTTTACACTAATATGCATGACATATTAATTGTTCGAATGTGTTTTTCAAGTTTGTTGGATATCTTTTGAAAATAATTTTATCATCTCCAAAAAAGAAATAAGATTTGTACACCTTTCACTCTTTTCAAATTTCACCAGTAGAATTAGCCAAGAGAAAGTAATTTGGCAAAACTTAACTATACTATACAAATTAAACAATATTTTTTAAGTGTGATCATGTCAACATTGCCAAGATAGTTCATCTAATTAAGATCTAAGTCATTTTCATAGATTTTGTAAAGAAGAGATTAAAAAATTGTCATCATTGTTATAATCCGCGTAAGTGCAAAATGGCATTGAAAATTCTTTAGTGTGCTCTTACAAAGTTAGTTAAAGTATTCGAATAGGTGAAAATAAAATCTCATTTTTCTTAATTTAATATTGTTGCCTTAATGAATTATTTTAGGATATGGGCATCTGGCAACTCTTCTTTCGTTACCATATTAGCTGCCATTAAGAAACCGATAAAAAGTTGTCAGTTGGGTCTCGAGAATTAAGAGTCAGAATTTTGGATTAGTATTTGGACTGGTAGACTTGAGTTAGAATGAAAAATTGAGGGGTGAGCTCCGAAAAGAGTTTTGGAAAATATTTTTTTCTCTGAAAAATAAATTATTTTTTTAAAATTTGAGAAAAATATTTTTTCAAAATATATAAATTAGTTAAACATAAGAAAATTGAAAAATATTTTTCTTACTGCGTTATAAAAGGAGAATTTACTGTATATTACTAGCTATTTGAGGTGGCTCATTTCAAGGAAATTTTAAGAAGTAAAGGTAACACATGTTACCTTTTATAACATAGCTGTAATTATCGACTATATGCCGATCACACACGTTTAGATGTCCATCATAACACGACGATAGAGTTCTTTTTTTCCTCATCAAATATTTAATAGTTAGTTTCGAAATTCAATTAATAACGACTTTTGTTGAATATGATTAGTTTGGTAGGGCTCATTATGTGAGTATACATATTATTACTTTCATTTCAATCTACGTGGCATGCTTGATTTTTAGTTCATTTAAAAAAGAATGACACTTTTCTATTATTATTAATAATTACTCAACTTTCAAATTCCTATTAAAGCTTTGAAATAATTTATAGTCAAATACATATCTAATGTTTGTTGTAGACTATAAATATACAAAAAATGTCTTCTTTTTTTTCAAAACAAATCTTATCAAGTTAAAGTTAATACATAAATTAGGAGATAGAGTAATAATTTAGAATAACTTTTACTGCAGGCACGGGGCACCTCATTACCTAACATTTTTAAAGATGAATATTTTGTTCAATGCATTGTAAGTCAACACTCGTTAATAATTGAGGATTCACACTATCTTATCGATTCGTTAAGGTCGAATTTTTTTATTTTAGGCATATTTTTTAATTTTTTTTCTTTTGGTAAAAAAACAGAATAAAAAAGACCTGGTCTTTTTAGGAGGGAATACAATAAAAGATGGATTTAAGTACGAAAAAAACAATTCGAAGTTGCCAATGAGTTGTACATTTAACAAGAAGGTTGTTGGTATCACATGACTATCAGTACTGAACTCAGTCACAAGGTTGTAATTCAATTATCAAAAATTAACACCACACTAATGAAGAAAGTCAGCCCTAATTCACAAATTAATAAAAATAATATGAGTAATATTTTAGTTGTGTATGCAGCATCTTCAAGAGCCACTAATCAACTAGCTGACTAAGACAACTAATTAAGATTTAAGCACTTCCACACTAATTGAATGATATAATATAGGTCCACTATTTAATTTCCTCCTTTGTCTTTTTTACTTTTTTATCTTCTACTAGTTTCTGTCATGTAATCATAAGGTTATGGGTTCAAGCCTCGAAAACAGTCTCTGACAAAAATGCTAGGCCCTTGTGGTCGGACCCTTCCCGAACCCTGCACATAGCGGGAGTTTTAATATTCTTCTTTCTTCCACTAGTTTCTGTTGCCAATTTTTAATATTCTTCTTTCTTCTCTATAACATAAAAACACGTCTAACTAACCAATTATATTATAGGACTGTTTTTGCAATGATTATATACTTATATAAACCCAAAGTCATGCCATTATCATAACTCGAGCTTAGCCATTCGTCTCTTCTAATTCTCTCTATCTACTTATCCAAAATCAAAGAATTAGAGAAAACCATGAAGGTCAAAACAGAAAGTTCAAAAATCATTAAGCCTTTCTATGAAGACAACATTATCTCTCCTTCTACTAGAACCTGTATTCCCCTTAGTGTCTTTGATAAGGTCACGTATGAAGCCCAAATTGCTATCATCTATGCCTATCGCCCTCCCACTCCACCAAACGCGGCGATTCAATTGGGGCTTCAAAAGGCCCTAGCGATTTACAGGGAGTGGGCAGGGAGATTAGGTAAGGACGAACATGATAATCCAGTAATCTTGCTCAACGATGAGGGTGTTCGATTCGTTGAGGCATCAGCCGATAGCACTCTTGATAAAGTTATGCCCTTTAAGCCTTCGGCTTCTTTGCTTAACTTACATCCTAGCTTGAACAATGTGGTCGAGTTGGTGCAAGTTCAAGTCACGAGGTTTACTTGTGGCTCGTTGGTGGTCGGGTTCACCGCCCACCATACTGTGGCTGATGGCCATTCCACTAGCAACTTTTTAGTTGCATGGGGTCAAGCCTGTCGAGGGCTTGGCATTAATCCACTTCCTTTACATGATCGTACAATTTTCAACCCTCGAAACCCTCCTCTCATCGAGTATGAGCATAAGGGGACGGAGTTTATGTCAAAATCAGTTAAAAAGGAAAATTCACTCAATGAAAGTACTCATTATGTAACGGAAGATATAGTGGTGCACAAAGTCCATTTCACCGTTGAGTTTCTAGCGAAACTCAAGGCAAAAGCCTCTTCGATGAATAACAACAATAATAAACCTTATAGCACATTTGAGAGCCTTGTTGCACATTTATGGAGGGCCATCACTAAAGCGCGAGGCCTAAGTGGCTTCGAGACAACTCATATAAGAATCTCAGTCAATGGTAGAATGAGGTTGAACCCCAGAGTACCTAATGAGTACTTTGGAAACTTAGTACTTTGGGCATTTCCAACATCAAAAGTGAAGGATCTTCTAAGAGAGCCTCTTCCTTATGCAACAAAGCTCATTCATGACGCGGTTACAAAAGTAAACAACAACTATTTCAGATCGTTCATAGACTTTGCTAATCACAAAGAAGAAGATCTCATACCAACAGCAGACATGAGCAAGCACATATTATGTCCTAATCTCGAAGTTGATAGTTGGTTAAGGTTTCCATTCTACGACTTAGATTTTGGAACGGGGTGTCCGTACATGTTCATGCCTTCATATTTCCCAACAGAAGGCATGATGTTTCTTCTACCATCATTCATTGGAGATGGAAGCATTGATGCTTTCATTCCATTGTTTCAAGACAACTTGCCCACCTTCAAGAAAATTTGCTATTCTTTAGACTTGCTTGAGAATTAATTACTTCAATGATATTAATCCTAAACTATGTGATGATATGAAAATTCATTTGCTAATTCCATTTTATGTTTTTAAATTTTAATCTTTTACTCTTCCTCATTGCTAAGCGCAAGGGAGGATGGGAAATATTTCTATATATATATATGTTGTTGAATAATAGAACTAGCGATCTCTACTGGATCTCTTCGAACGAATTTTAACATACGAACTGAACTTGGAACCTTATGGTGAATTTTGAAACTCCTAAACTGCTATTGAATCAATATCTAGTTTGATCGAACACCCTTACGACTATTTAGATCCAATCGAGAAATTATTTTTGATAAACTCTCGGCTTAAAAAGATAAATTTAACTTCTATGCCAACTTTCTTTTTTTTTTTTAAAAAAGACAGGTAGACGTAGTTCATTTTTTGTAACTAACATATCTATTCATACCAACAACAAAGACTGCGGTGAAATGTTAAATACTACTCCCTCCTCTATCCGTAATTACTTGTCTACTTTTAAATTGACATACCTATTAAGAAAATAATGATTTGACATAGTGTTTACCATTTTATCTCTATTAATTATGAAGTGGATGAATTAAAAATTTAAGATTTTCCAAGAAATTCTACCTTTTTCAAAGTAACTAATTGATAGTCTAATAGACAAATTTTTATTATCTTTTCTTGATTTGTCAAAATGGACAAGTAATTAGAGACAATTAAAAAAGAAAAAGTGAACAAGTAATTATGGATATATGGAGTACTTCATTTTTAAATCTTAACTAGATGTAAAATTTTATCGAACTTCAATATGAATACTGAACACGGAAAATAAAGACGGAAATTTCTCTTTTTCGTATCCCCATACCCCAAAATAAGCCCATTTCTATTTATGTTTTACTGTATCACTGTTGTTTTTTTCTGTCCCCTAATTACTTCTTTGTCCTTTTATATTATTTGAATTAAGGAGATAATTCATAAATTAATGATTTGGTAAAGTTGAAGCTTGTCACGTATATAATAGTAAAACAAATTTATATACCTATTCTTGGACAATTGGACCCTGTGGTCCTGTTCCACGTTATACTGGATGGCGCCTTGGTACTGTTACGAATATTGTTGTCAACCTAATTAATTAGTGGATGGTTAAGCTAATATGGACAGAGCTGTACATAATAATAGCTACGAATTTAATTGAACTCAATAATTTTTATTTATATATCATATTTAGAGTAGATAATTTATATAATATATATAATCATTTAATTTGTGAATTCAATAATTAAAACGAGCAGGTATGGCACGTTTCATGGAAAAACTAATTAACGTGTTATGCCATGGTAACTAATTCCTTTGCTCAAAGAGTACTGTACTATATATTTTCTAATTTATCTCATCAATCGAACGTGAAATTTTTTTTAAAAAAATTGCATCATCTTCTTTTGTACTGAACACACCCTTAATAATCTATCATGATTTGTACTACCTCATTTAATCTGCTTGCCTAAAATGAGGAAATGAAGGTATTATCTATTTTCTAGAGAATAATTTCTGTCGGTCCATTAGATTTTTTAATTACATGTCCACATACATTGTGGTCGACGATGGTTTTAATCTAATTATTGTTTAAAACTTTAATTGTGATTTAACTATGGAACATGCGCAGTCAACTATGCTAATAAAGTGATTAATTAATTCAACATACGGATTATTGGAGTAGTCGGCTAGCTACTAGCAAATTTAATTAAGATTTATAATATGGCATGGCTTAAATAAGTTATCCTAAATTTAAGATTTATTCAGTTCTCTTTTATCTGTTAATAATTTGACATTATTGGTGGAATAAAGTTTATAGCCGGGAGCATTTAAGGGTGTAGCCTAGTAATCAATAAAGTGATTGAGATTGACCCTAAGGTTTCAAGTTTAAAACTTAGCGAAAACAAAAATTACTAGGTATTCTTCTCATTTATCCTAATTTTGGGTAATAGAGTTACTGGTCCCTGATGGGAGGTGGCAAGTATAGTTGCATGAAAGCTGGCTCCGATACCATGGTTCATAAACAAAAGTTTATAGCCGGGGGAATTAAGAATTTGGTACGGTTCTAACTACTTCAAGATGCTCTTCAATAATCTATTGCCATAGTATTTTATTGTTCTTGCCTTATTTTGTTTGAATTTATACTGAGATCTGGCTAGGCAAATAATAGGATTTGTTGGGATGTAGTTGGATAATCACATGTTAGTTAGTTCAAATTTCAAGTTCTCTATTTATATATATGAAAAAATCCTTTTGGCCAGAATGGTAAAAAGGTCAGAATGGTATTTTATCTATGTTATTTTACCTTTTAAAATATTTTTACTTTTTTAACTTTAATACCTTTTAATTAAAAAATGGAAAAAAGATTAGTTATTTTAAAATAAAAAAAATATTATAGATTTTTTAAATTTTTGGTCAAATTCTGATTAAATTTACTGGCCATTTAGCATTACCCTATAATGTATATATCGCTCCTGAATTTTAGGCAAATTTGATCAATGGATAAGCTTAGAAATATGAGTAAACACCTCATCTCATACATCATTCTATTTAACTTTTTTTCATAATTCATGTGGAAGACGAAAAATATATCATGAAATAGAAAACAATTCATCTTATTACACGCGTGAATTTAAAAAACGTTTGAAAGTCATTTTAAAAGTACCAATTACAAGAAGTATGGGGGCAAGTGATTAGACATGGTGTGGTGTATTATATTTTGATCTAGTCGATGATATGACAATATAGGAGGATTTGAAGGTCGTAAATTAAGATAAAATGTTAGTTGATAATTGAGCTATTGCTCACTTATTTTGAGGAATATACTTGGTGGTCGTACTTAGCTTGTACGTACCTACCTTTACCAGTAGTATTAGTACTATTTTCATAGTTTCTTGTTCTATGATTTCAGTTAACCCTTGTAGTTTTTATGATTCAGTTCTCCTATTATTTCGTTGTTGTTTTTCGATGGGTACACATTGTTCTTTATTTCATTGTTTTGTTGTTACTTTCATCTCTATACTGTTGTTTGCTTTGATATGTTTTATTTAAGCTGAGGGTTTATCGAAATAATTTCTTTATTTCTACAAGATAAGAATAAAGTCTACGTATACTCTATCCTTTTCAAATTATACTTGTAGATTTCAATGAATATGTTAACGTTGAATTTTTTCTTTTTGCAAGCATGCATATAGTTATACCTACGGCATCTTAATCACTACATTGTTGCTGGGACGACCTAATATGAAAAATGTCACAACCCAAAGTCTAAATACACAAATTAATGTTATACTTTATAAAGTTCTTTACTTTTCTCTTTTATTTGATATAAAATTCATCTAAAATATATGTACGCGCACCATTTTTTCAAAAGCTTGTTATCTTAGAAACTCGTCAACCCCTGTCTTTGACCTGTTCGTTGATGGCCATCAAAGCAAGATTGTAGGTTGACTAATCGTGAATATAATGTGATTCCATATTTCCGCGTCCCTGGTATTTGTATTTTGTGCACTTGTCCACTAAATTGGAAAAATTAGTTAGTATTCCTTCGGTTTCATATTATTGATCACTTTTCATTTTGTACAATGTTTGCAAAATTATAAATAAGAAGGTAATTTTAATAATTTATTCTTTAATTTTTTTTTTTTGAATTTTACAAACAAACATGAATACTTTAAAAGAAATAATTGCAAGGGTAATAAATGAAATTTTTTACAGCAATTAATGCTTTATTAATTTAGTAAAATGATCAATTAATATGAAATAAATATTTTAATATAATGATCAACTAATATAGAACAGATACAATATATACGTAACCCCAAATGAACTGTATTTGTTTGGTAGAAAAGAAGCATTCATCTAGGAAATAGTATCTTGATTACATTGAAGTTTGTTTGTTACACAGATCTCCACAGCGCACATCACATGCATGGATCATTTATTTTGCAATTACGCATTATCATTTTTGTTATTCTTCAATCATATATTTCACTTAAATTATATTTTCACCAAAATAAAAATAAAAATATGCACCCATGCAAAAGACAGGAGATATCATTTGAAAAAAAATGACAAAGTAAACATAATTTAGATGGACTTACTAAAAGAATCGTGACAACAAGTTGACATTATTTACATACAATCTTATGCAAGATGGCAAATTGGCCCATCGTAATTCGTATGCAAGATGCCAAATTGGCCTAGAAGTATTAAAGAGAACTGGATGTGTAGCAAGAAGATATTGTGGTTTGGCATCTATTAACTTTTTTAATGATGCATAACAATTGTGTCCATTATTAATTTTTATAATGATGCATAACAATCAGATGCAAAATCAGAATTATGAGTTTGAGGTTCTAAATTGTGAGACATAAGAGAAAAATAGCATGAAAAGCATTTACATGGCCATTCCTTACCACTGAACCGTCAATCGGTTTGATTGGGAATTCACAAGTTAATATACATATATATTTATTTAATTTTCTAATAAAAATACAAGGTCTACGAAAAAAATTATTAAGTTTGCACGAACCCATGAACCCACTTAGCTTTGCCTTTGATAACAATTTAGCCTCATCTGAGAAAATATCAGAAATTATTAAATGTTTTTCTACGGCTTCGCTTTAGTGGCGGATGTAGAGTGTGTTCAGGGGGGTTCCGACCCCCCTCGAAAAAAAAATTACACTATATATATAAGATCAATTTTTTTGTGTATGTGTATATATTTAAAATTGAACCCCCTGAGCATATGTCAAAGGAGTAGCTCAATGGTTTATGGGGTTCAGGATTTCGCCTATGTTTTATTTGAACCCCCTTGATAGAATTCCTGCCTCCGCCACTGCTTCGCTTCACGTTTTTTCTGTTTAATATGAGCCATGCATAAAGGAAATACTTATACATATGCAATATACGTATGTGGTGTGTGAGTAGTATTAAAAGCTATCGACATGAAACAATTTCATGAGTACGGTCGTCACTTTTTTGTATGCAATATACGTATGTGGTGTGTGAGTAGTATTAAAAGCTATCGACATGAAACAATTTCATGAGTACGGTCGTCACTTTTTTGTCTCATTCAAAAATCATGCATGAAACTTTCATATCAGACAATTCTTTAAGTAATAAAAAAAAAAAACTGCTCTTCAGAAAAATGTATGCTTCAAATAATAATACACAAAATAATCTCATTAGAAATAATCGATTCTTTCAATCTAAATTTTGACAAGTTCATTAGATTGATACTGTACTCCAACCACCGACTATCAAAATGGTTAAAGATGAAACGATGATGAGGAAAACTAAAAGAATATAGTGCACATCTTGGAGAGGAAAAATAAATAGTTAATATTAAATAAATATTTTTTAAAAATTCTCTTTATTATAATAAATATTTTTAAAAAAATAATGAAGTACTAATGAACTAGGAATAACAAAAATAAAAACTAATTTAAGTCATTTTCCCTCTCCACTCAAATAACATTAGAAACCCTACTTCTTCTTCCTTGAAAAAATAAAATAAAAATCTTCCCTCCCCTCTCCCTGTCTTATTTGCAGAGCCTTCTCCTTTCTCACAGTGGGCTGATTTTCTTCCATAATCACTGACATCCGCTCCAGTATTTGTGTGTTCGATCTCTGTGATATTGGATCGGTCTATGGCCGAAGAAGAGGAGAGGAACGGCGGCGATGGAAGTGAGACGAGTGACTACACATCGGAGGACGAAGGAACGGAAGACTACAAGCGCGGAGGATACCACGCTGTACGAATCGGAGATACATTCAAACTCGGACGATACGTTGTGCAGAGCAAGCTCGGTTGGGGCCATTTCTCAACTGTTTGGCTCGCTTGGGACATCCAAAAATCTGTTAGTTTTATTCTATGTTCTTCTAATTACTCATAATTTATCAGTAAATCCTGTTTAGCTCGTTTCTGGTTTCTCTGTAAATTCTGCTTATCGTGATTTATTTTTTGGTCTTTTACACATTTTGGTGATAGCCGAAAGTCTTCTTGTAGTTTACTTAGAGATGTATATTTCAGTGTAATGACAACTGACAAGTGTGTCGCTAGAGAATCTATAGTTCTGGAGAGCTACTTATTTGTTTTAAAAGATAAAAATGCTGATTACGGGAAGGAAATAGGTTCAGATGGAGCGGAATGGATTTAGAGGATTTATATAGCTAGTCCCAACTTAATTTTTGTTATTGTAATCCTGCATTATATAGCTTTACTCTTTTCTTGAAAATGGGATCTTGAGGACATTCACGTGCAAATAAGAAGCTCCCCTCATTCGCTTTGATTCTAATTTTTAGAGGATGCAATTTCATCCTCCGTACTCTGCATCTGTGAACTAGTGGTAGATAGTGAGTTTTAGAGTATGGTCGTGAGAAAAGATGCTTAAATTTTGTTAACTTGTCAGGCTTAGGATTGTTCAGCTAATTGCTGCTTATGTTTTTGTGCGGAAATAGACATATGTAGCTCTGAAAGTTCAAAAGAGTGCTCAGCATTATACTGAAGCGGCAATGGATGAGATTGCAATATTAAAGCAGGTTGCTGAGGGAGATCCAGATGATAAGAAGTGTGTTGTGAAGCTATTGGATCACTTTAAGCATTCTGGTCTTAATGGGCAGCATGTTTGTATGGTATTTGAATACTTGGGAGATAATCTTTTGACACTTATCAAGTATTCAGACTACCGAGGGCTCCCTATCCACAAAGTTAAAGAAATATGCTTTCATGTTTTGGTGGGTTTGGATTATTTACATCGCAAACTTTCCATCATACACACAGACTTAAAACCAGAAAATGTGTTGCTTCTATCAATGATTGATCCAGCTAAAGATCCTACAAAGTCAGGGACTCCTGTCATTCTTCCTTCCAATAAAAGTAAGATTCTCTCTGAATCTGGGGCTTCTAAAGCTGTGAAGAGTTTAAATGGTGACCTGACCAAGAACCAGAAAAAGAAAATTCGAAAAAAGGCTAAGCGGGTAGCTCAAAAGTGTGCCGACAAGGAAGCTTCTGAGGAGACTGAACCACATAATGAAACTATTGGTCCTGAAGACTCTACTTGTGATGAAAAACCTGAAGCGAGCTCAGTTGAGGAACAAACTAGTATTGAAGCCAGTGGAGATGTCTCAACAAAGGAAGGGCGTCAAAGAATTCAGAGACATAAACGAGGCAGCCGGTCTGATAGGCAGAAGCTATTGGCTGATGTTGACCTTAAGTGCAAATTAGTTGACTTTGGTAATGCATGTTGGACGTATAAACAATTTACAAGTGATATCCAGACAAGACAGTATAGATGTCCGGAGGTTATACTGGGCGCTAAGTATTCTACTTCAGCAGATCTTTGGTCCCTTGCTTGCATTTGTTTTGAGCTCACCACAGGTGATGTTCTTTTTGATCCTCACAGTGGAGACAATTATGACAGAGATGAGGTACAACAACTTTACTTTTGATCATTTCACCATTTCCATTCTGACATGCACAAACAATTTTCTTTGGTAGGACTTTGGTTAGTGTTTAAATCTATTTGTGGCTTAGGCTAATTATTATGTGTATGTTATGAGCATGATGTGCCAATTTGATGGACTCTAATGTCATGGAAGCCTATTGGTATATCAAAAGTGCTTTATTTTTGCTTGATGATTCTTGAAACTTATGTCAGCAGTGTTGTGGTTTTGGTGAGGTAAAAGAAGCAAGCACACTCTAGGCAATTCCTTAAGTTCACCAACAAGATTCAAAGTGAGAAAATGATGAATCTTGGAACTAAAAACATGTTGCTTCATTGAAGAAATGTTACACACCCACTTTGTTTCAGTAGCATGCAGGATTTCTTGTTATGATTAAAAAATGTTCAGATAGGCTGAGTCCACATCCCCCACCTTTTGACATGTCTTTTATAACTAAAAGATTGAGGTTCTGTACTTCTTGCATTGATAACTATGAAAATGTTTTTTGCTGTCCATTGTATAGGAAGAAAGAGCGAAGATCGCTCAAACAGCTAGATTTTTGGGTCCCATTAACTAGTTTAGGTCTTTATACATTTCCAATAGCATCTCTTAGATATTGACTTAACCTAGCAAACAAAATGTCGTGGGAACCCCATAAAAGATTTAAGTCTTCAAAGATGATCAGATAAACTTTAGAACCATGTTACATGCGCGGGGTGGATGCTAGGGGCATACCACCGTCCTCATTGTTAAAGATCTAAGGGAGTTAATAATTTCTTCGGTCACTCCATCCATTGCCTTCAGTTTTTGCATGGATGCTCAAATTGTTTGTCACTTGGGACTATTATTTATTGTTACTCTTTAATGGTTTTGCTAAAATTTATTGTTTGTCATTGTAGCTTGCTTATAAAAATCTGACTCACTTTCAGTGAAAGCAAGAATTCTTTTTAGTGGCCCTAGCTTGCCAAGTCTTTCTGATAAACATGTTTTCTTTTCGTGTGACCCTATTCTATACTAGATTGCTTACTTCTATTCAATGTTCTAATGCCAGACTCTGTGCTATCTTTATTGGTAGATTAGCTTCCGTCTGATTTCATTGTAGAAACTTTTTAAATAATTCTTTACTTTTTAATGCTTCTTTTAAGGGTTCATTTTGGACATGTATTTTTTTCCTTTTTTTAAAAAAATAAATCAAATAGGTCTTTGATCATACATTGGACTGATTTTTTAAAAGTAAGTTTCAAGGTTGAAAAAGTGGTTTTGACCAGTTTTGTAAATGATGTTGTTTGTACTTGCATAACATTTACTTCTTTTTTTTTCAAGTTAAACGCATGTCTAAACACAATTTAATTTCCAAATAACTTTTTCCATTTTTTCTTACAAATATCACATTTTTAATGTCCGAACACCTACTTAATTGTTCACTTAAATGGTGTTGACAGGATCACTTGGCCCTCATGATGGAGCTTCTGGGGACGATGCCACGCAAGGTGTGTTTCTATGTCTGGCAAGAAGCAACCAAAGGCTGATTCTGATTGAAATAACCCCGCAATATATCTAATTATCAATATTCCTGCAGATTGCCTTAGGTGGACGCCATTCGAGAGAATTTTTTAACCGAAATGGAGAACTGAGGCACATCAGGCGCTTGCGGTTCTGGACTCTCAGTAAAGTGCTCATGGAAAAGTATGATTTATGCGAACAAGATGCGAATGAGATGGCAGATTTCCTTATACCTATGCTCGACTTTGTGCCTGAGAAAAGACCGACAGCAGCTCAATGTCTTAGTCATCCATGGATTACTGGAGGCCCTCGACATCTTACTTCTTCGACTAATTCTCTATCTGAAGCAACTGAAAACCATGGTCCGAAGAACAACCGAGAGAAGGATGAAAGGGAGGCAATGGAAGTTAGAGTGGGTAATATTGCAATTGATGGGGCTCCAGGCCCAGTCAAAGCTTCTCAATCTTCAAATCTTGCTAAGAAGACATAGTTGACTGGTCCAGGTTGCGCTACTTAACATTTTCATTTAAATTTTGATCCCTTATCAAAGTTAGAAAATGGACCATGATTAGTTTTATTTCTTTTATGCCAATTTTATTTGCCCCTCTTCAATCTCTGAAGGTGATAATCTTCAGCGGCATTGTGTCATTGGTTGAAGCATTTTACTAGTGTGTCAGAGTAACTGGGCAAACTGCAGCTCGTTTACTCTCTTTGTTATCTGGAAATTGTACTTTAAGTTGAACATCATGTACTCACTCTTGGCTTCTTTGAGAACTTACTAGTCTTAAATCATTGTATTTTAGTTGTCCTACCATCCATGTGATGTTACATTTCTGTCCCTGTTTCTCCTGATCCTACGTTCATGTGGTGTTCATTAGTGCTACTGCAGTTCTAATTTATCAAACAGGGAAAAAAGAAAAAAAAAACACTTGATACTGTTCGCCTGCAATTGACAGCTTTGTTTCAGGTGAATGCAGTGCTGTGAGCATTTGGAAAATGAAGGAATGACTCCTTTGCTTCACTGTGGGTAGAATCGTACATCCTTACATGAACTGTGAGTTGAATTAAGCAAATACTAATAACTATCCATTAGCTTGGCTGGGTCCTGACTGATAGAATTTCTTTCTCAAACATTAGGGGAGCAGGCAGGTTTAAACATGTACCAAAGCAGCACGTTGGTGTTGGTTTGGTGAGTGAAACAGATTCTTTTGGTTGTATAACTTCTGGTGGACAATTTATGAGCCACCCTTCGATTGGATTCTTATTATTTTGGCTTTCCTTTGATGATGCAAGTGAAAGAACACATTAAAATCTTTGATGTCAAAATCTAGTGACCTATGGTTGGATGCTAATTGCTGCATTACATAACAAGAAAGTATCTTATGCTTCGCTTCAACTATTTATTGTTGTTTCTAGTACTTTGTTTATCTCTTATTTTGTTTAACTTACTGTTTAGAATGTTTTGTCACGTTTTCTATAATGTTTTGACTTGGCTCCTTCACTGTCGTTATTTCTTCTTCCAAACTGCTTTGAATTGTTTTCCTTGAGCTGAATGTCTATTGGAAACCACTCTCTACCTCTAATGTAAGGTTACATCAGTGTATAATCTCAACCTCTACATGCCTCGCTTTGTAGGATTACACTTACAATATTGTTGTCAGCCGTGGTATAAACTTACTGCCCATGCGGTTTCTGCAGCAACTGTCTTTTCTTTTGCTCCTAGCAAATCATAGGATCTAGCTTATGGATGAAATGAAAATGAATACCGAATTCATGTTACTGTAACAAATTACAAGAGTATATGCCAAGTCCCACAAAACACATGATGGCGCTAGCTATAAATTATGCTGCAGAGCCATCTACTCATAGCCAAATGGAAACCTAAATCTCAAATGGCTTAACTGGGAATCGCCAATTGGATACAGTATTTCCCTTGGCTCTTAACTAACAATATTATAGGAGTACATTGGACAAAGCTGAAACAACAACAAAAATAAGATCTATTCAATGTATATTTACGAGGTTGTAGGTGGAACAACTCTATCATCAATCAATTGAACCTCAATACTAAAATTGTTGAGGCAAGTTCTATGAATCATGTTGCCGTTTAAATGGTGATTTATTGGATCATAATCCGTGGCAGTGCCAGGAATTTCATGAAGGGTCTCCAGGCACAATTATTGCTAGTCAAATTCGAAGACGTGAGTACTAGCTCATTTGGGTTGTCTGACACCACTAGGCTACAACAACCTGTTATGTCAAACTCAAAGGTGTTCAAAATACGTTATTTAATCACTTTGTATATTATTTTACTTGTATTTATGACATTTTTTTCCGATGAAGGTGGACACGTAATAGCTCCGCCCCTTGAGATCATTATCAATCCATATATGAATACTAATTACTAATGTTGTCTTTTGAATAGTGAATCACCGATCCATTTGTCCTTGTATTGACGGCCAATTCAAGCAATTTCTTAATGCGAAATGTAAATGAAAATTACGCATTAAAAGTAAGGCGCATAATTATAGTCATTTTCAACGCAACCATTGAGGGTAAGAAAATTTGCTTCATATGAAAATCTAATAAATCTAAAAACGTTCGGATAAGTAATTATATTGTATGAGATAGACACCCAAAGGTGTGCTATAGTGGTCAATGAAGTAGGTTGGACATCAAGAAGTCTTTACGTTCAATTTTCAGTAAAGATAAAATACCTGTTAAATTCTTTTTATCTGTGCATGCAAGCTGGTTTGAACACTACAATTATAAAATATTATATATATGTGAGATTGGATTGGAATTATATAGTATTTGAATAAGGGAAATGGTTAGTCTACTCTATATCTTGATCCCAAAAAACAATACGTAATTAAACACTGTATAATCAAATGTATAAATGCAATACACTATCAGGTACTATATAAGCTGTCTTTCCTCAATTCCGCCATTCAAAAGGGAAAAAGAAGGATAAAAGAGCGCGAAAACCCTAGCTTATAGTCTCTAGCTACGGCATGTCAATTCCACCGGAATCTCCTTCTGAACATAACGAAGAAGCACCGGAACAAGAATTTCAGAGCAGTACTCATCACCCTCCTGCTCCTTCCGGTGAGGTAATCCATGAAAATGTATTCATCACCCAGAAATATACCAATTCATGTTAATACTGTGTCTTTGAATGGTCTGAGATGTGAATTAATTAGGGTTCTATTGGTTAATACTCGTGGGAGACTTACGTTTGTTGCAATTTATTTACTTTATTTATTTTTCTATGCAATAGCTAATGCATCATGTAAGGAATCTGCTTGAAATGATGTCATCCGCGTACTCAATTCCTGCTAACTCCATATCTAGAAGCTGATATATTGTGAGGAAAAATGATTCCACTTTTGCTGGATTGACAAAGGACTCATTGTTTTCTTCTATAATTTAACACTTCCTCCGTTTCATATTACTTGACCCAGTTGCCCCCAAGGCTTAGCTCGAGTGGAAAAAGGTGGAGGATTTGTGGCTTAAGTCGCAGGTTCAAGCTCCACACCACGCAAAGCGAAGCCCGGTATTTAAGTGGAGAAGGGTAGAGGGGGGGCCATTATCCACCGAGTGTAGAAGGCCGTGATTGGTCCTAAGGGCGGGTCACAGACAGATTTTTTGGTTATAAAAAAAAGAAAGATATTACTTGACCCTGTTCGCCTTTGTGAGGAAAAATGATTGCACTTTTGCTGGATTATGTCTTTGAAATGAAGGGAAATTCATCAAAATTTGTCTATGTTTTACCAATTTTGACTCATATTATGTTGATGCTGACCTTATTAGACTTTTGGCCCCTAATGCTAATCAACTTTTTTTTTCAAAGATAGATACTTCTAGACTGACAAGAATCCTTGCATTAGTGTAGTGAGAAAGGAAAACTGCACAAAGAGAATGTTTCATCTTTGTTACTTGCACTACTAGGGCAACAACAAAGAACTATGTGGCTAAGTGAAGGTTTTTTTGGTTGGTACAATCAGCTAAAAGCTTAACGACTATATATACAAAATTGGCCTTTTCGATAAATTATTGGAATCCAGGAATATCTGGTAGGTTGTAAGAAGCTCCAAATACAGAGGCACTAACTGTAACCCATTTGAAACTTCTCTTACTCATGCTTAACATTGACAAGTGGAAGATTGACCAATATTGCATGTTGAGTCTTTCTGACTGCTGGTTTAGCAATGCTTGTGCATCACATAAATAGAAGACTGCTACTTATTACTTGTGTGTTCTTATTTTTTCTTTATATTTTATGTCAGAAACTTGTTACTTCCTGCTCAAAAGTTTTTGATAGATTATGCCTGCATTTGTTTTTTAGATTCTTTTTTCAATTTGTTTGGCTTCTTCTCTCAAGGCATTATGATTTATTCTGCAGCTATTTGATATAACAACCACAGTTGATCCTGCTTATATAATATCTTTGATCCGGAAGCTCCTACCAGAAAAAAATGTGAAGCATGGAGAGAGAAGCAAGATAACCACATCTTCTCCACCTGAGAATGAAGAAGGCCAGAGTTGGTCTATTGATGAGTCTGAAAATGTGAAGAATGTTGAAACTTTTGTCAAACAATCAGTAGATGACAAGTTCTATTGTCAAAATGAGCATGAGGATGTGGCAGTAGGAGAAGAGGCTTGGGAAGAGTTTGGCTGTATTTTATGGGATCTAGCAGCTAGTAAAACTCACGCTGAATTCATGGTATTTAGAACTTCTACTTGTCTAGGAACTTGATCTTTTTCGGTTGGCTGGAGGAAGAGTGGGTCGTTTCACCCATTCTTTTCTGTTTTTGATATTTACCTAAGAATAAAAGCAGAAGTTTTCTGTATTTTTTTATAGTTATGATAAGAGTATTTTATACAATCAGGGGCAATTTGAAGGCTTTGCAAAAGAGGCCTTCCAATTTCTTAGTTGAAGCTCTGGTTAAGAAGCATTTATTCTGAAGAGACTTAGGCCTAGGCGTAGACATTGGAATTCTTATGTCATTGAGAATATTTTCAGGAAAGAAGAGGAGGTTTCTTGTGTATTTTTTTTATATAGTTATAATAAGAATTTTTTATACAATCAGGGGCATTTTGAAGATTTTGCTAAAGAGGCCTTCCAATTTCTTAGTTGAAGCTCTGGTTAAGAAGCATTTATTCTGAAGAGACTTAGGCCTAGGCGTAGACACTGGAATTCTTATGTCATTGAGAATATTTTCAGGAAAGAAGAGGAGGTTCCTTGTGTATTTTTAATAGCTGTGATAAGAATTTTTGTACAATCAGGGGCATTTTGAAGGCTTTGCAAAAGAGGCCTTCCAGTTTCTTAGTTGAAGCTCTGGTTAAGAAGCATTTATTCTGAAGAGACTTAGGCCTAGGCGTAGACACTGGAATTCTTGTGTCATTGAGAATATTTTCAGGAAAGAAGATGAGGTTTCTTCTGTAGATACTGGCATCCAAATTTTCCGTTTCAGATGGTTGGTGCTTGGTGTACCCTGCTGTATATACTAATTAGAGAAGAGCTTCCAACAGCTTAGGAAAGAAACTTCCCATTTGGATGATCAAAGCTCTATAAACTTATCCAAAGAAAAAGAGGATCAAGGGTCAGGGGGGTTGAATATGCTTATTGGGAAGATAGCCTTCCATATGCACATGTTCACTACTCAAGTCTTTAGAGGGATGATTAAGTTCTATGTGCAGGTTGAAAACTTTGCTCTTGAAGTGCTTTTGGCGACTCTGATGGTCTCAAAATCTGTTCGGATTACTGTAAGTCTTCCTTTATTCTTCTGTTGGATCCTTCTTTTTGGAGGTTTACTTCATTATATTTAGGTATTCTGATGACTCAACTTGAGAGATGGTTTGATGAAGTCATTACATGTAAACAGGAAATTAACCTTGGTATTATTGGGAACCTAGCTTGCCATGATGTGTCACGGAAAAAAATCACTACTACAGATGGTCTGATTGGAGCAGTACTGCAACAATTGTTTCTAGATGACACAGCATGTCTCTGTGAAGCATGCCGGTATAATATTATTTTATGATAGAATTTAGTTACTGATTCTGCCCTGATATTTTTTATCTTGTTGCTAATATCAGTAACTTTACTGAGGGAGTATAACTTAGCCCACACTGTTTTTTCTTTCAACCTTCTTTTGGGGGATTGGGGAATTGGGGGCAATATAAATGGTAGTAATATTTATATTACAATGCTATCATGGAGGATATCATTCTTATGCTTGTTACTATTAATCTGGAATCATCGTTATGTTTGTTACTGTTAAGTATTACTTTTTTATAAAATTGCAACCCACATTATGTCACTGTGAAAGTCCTCTACCGTTGACTTGATGATCCCAGTTCAGTATAGTAATGTATGGGAGTTTGTTTTCTATTCTAAGAACATGTGATAAGATGCATCATAGTTTCCTGTAGCCTTTGCTTTATCTCAATCAAATTTTCTTATAGTTGGCATTGCCTACAGGCTGATAACTTTATTTCTTCCAAGCAACGAAATTTTCTTATAGTTGGCATTGCCTACAGGCTGATAACTTTATTTCTTCCAAGCAACGAAAGTGGTTTTTTGGCAGAAGCACTGCAACCTGAACATATTTTATGTCGTATTTTATGGATTGTAGAGAACACTTTGAACATTCAGCTTCTTGAGAAGGTAGCAATGACTCACTTCAATTTTCCATGTAGCTTTTCATTTTTCAGTATTGTCTCTGCTTCTGACTTTCTTGAATCTGGGTCTTGCAATTTAAAAAGTGGTATATATGTTCCTTATTGGATGAGTATATATGGCGTTTGTTTGTATTTCTCTGACTTTCACCCTATATCAAATAAATGTCTCCTTCCAAAGACAAACTTGATGCTAAAGTAGCATACTCACTGTTATTGTGGTCACCATCATCATTTTTTTTTTTACCATCACTGATTCATAGATGACACACTTCCAAATACTTCTACCAATAACTTCTCTAGGAGTTGCGAAAGGGTTGAATTTCTTTTTGTAATATAAATTATTTTATGGTTAGTGGCATAGCAACTGTCTTTGAATCAAACGCAATTCGAGGATGGTATCTGGAAATAGTATCTGTCCGATAGATAAAGTCATTAAGTTCCTAATCTGTTAATTTTGTTGAAAGAGATCTGATACCATCTTTTGTCCTTCTGAAATGTTCTCCTATTATTCTTTTTAATGGTCTTTGTGCTGCTTTCTATTCTGCTATTGCTCAGTATTTGCATCTGATGTAATTTTTTCCTGTCTACAGAGCATTAATCTTCTCTTAGCAATAGCAGAAAGTAAGCAGGATGTGGTTGCAATACTACTACCACCACTGATAAAATTAGGTCTCCCACGGAGTCTGGTTGATCTCCTATCTGTTGAGATAAGCAAGTTAACCCCTGAAGAAAGATCACCTGAAAGGTCTGGTCTTTTCTTATCTTGGGATGGCCTTTTCTAGGAGTAGTTTAATTTATTCTCCATTCACTGCTAAAAAATTTTTCTGCTAATATGATTGCTGATTATTGTGCCACAATTCTTCAGGACTTTATTCCTTGGCATGTTGTACTTCTCTTTAATATTTTTCTATGTTAAACTTTATTCGTATCGTGTGTGGTGAATAGATTTTCTACTTTTTGGAGTTCACATTACTAGGTTTTCTCTGTGCAAGAATTGGGAATTATATAACATAGAAACAGATTGCAGCTCATCATTTTTGCAGTCATCCTCCTTCCCCCCTCATGCCCATGCATGAGGCTTTCCTTTCAATTATCATTGTGGTGAACCTCTGTGGTTGCAGTTCACTGATCAACTGATATAGTGGCTATGTGCTACATCAGGTATTCCATTCTAGATTCGATTCTTCAGACTGTTGAAGCGCTTTCAGTCATTGATGATTATTCACAAGAAATCTGCTCAAACAGGGAACTCTTCCAACTACTTGTTCAATTGATCAAGCATCCAGATAAAGCTGAGGTATGCTGTTAACAGCTTGCAGAACCTTCTCATTTTTATCCTTACGTATCTCAAATTGAGCCAAAGATCAGTGAAAGCACAGTTTCCCTTATTATGCATCTATCAAACAACTTGAGAGAACAAAATGTGGAAGTAAACAATAAAGTAGGCTGCATAGAACTTTATCCCCCAAAAAGAAGAAGAATAAGGTAGTGCAGAAATATTACTGCAATATTTGAGTCCTTAAGCAGAGGCTATTTCCTAATATATGCATTGCCTGCAGTTTGCCAACTCTTGTGTTACTGCTTCAGTTTTGACAGCAAATATTCTGACTGATGCAACTGATCTGGCTTTAGAGATATCACAGGGTGAGTTCATAATTACACCAACATATGCTAGCCTGAATTTTTTGGCCTTAGTTTATTTCAATTTATCGAATCAGTAATGACACTTGGATCTTTTCAGACACACTTTTCTTACAGGGTCTACTTGGTGTGTTTCCTTTTGCTTCTGATGATATTGAAGCACGGAGTGCAATTTGGAGCATTCTTGCAAGGTTGCTGGTGCGAATTCAAAAAACTGATCCGTCAAATCTGCACCAGCATGTCTCAGTTCTCACAAGCAAGTCAGAGGTGGTTGAGGATGAACTTCTTATCTACAATGTTGATGATTCCAGCGAGGACCATAGAAGTTCCACCAAATTAACAGCAAGAACATTTGCTGTATCCTTTTCATATATATTCAGAAGTATTTTTTTTTTTTTGTTGAAGATAAAAGAATTTTCCTCACTTGTGTCTGCATTTCTTTTTCTAAACTGATGTTACCTTCTGGTAGTGTTGGAATGGAATGTGCCTGAGTAGAGCGCACCGGATATGGAGGATTCCCATAGCGGACACAACCTAGTTTGGAATTGGGTCATAATTGATTGATTTATATGTTAGCTTCCGAATTCTCTGTTTTCTTTCATTGTTGAATAGCTAAACGGAATTGTTGAAATTTTAAGTCGATGGAAAACCCTCGACGACCACATGAAGGGAGCCCTTTCTATGGAGGGATGCTATGTGAATGAAGGAGATGTTGATAAAATGTTGCACTACTGTTGCAAATACACCAAGTAAGATTTTTTCTATTTTTTCTATTTTTTCTCTGGTTACCATCCTATATGGAATTCAGACATGCTTGAGAATTCTCATTCCTGTTTGGTGTTTGGCGATTTGACTGTATTTGGTTTCAGATCCATCTATTGTTCCACTTACTGATTCACAAATGAATTCAGAATTATCTTTGCTCTATATCTTTTTTTCATGGTTGTTAGATACTACTGTATATGAAAAGAGAAATGTTTGCTAAGCTGCTAATACAATCTTCATTTCCAAGTAAATGACACAGGTATACTGTGGGACGAGAACTCATGAAAGATCCAACCATTGATTGATAAATTTTAACATGATGAAGTATGATGCATGCTCATGATTTATCTGGGCAATCTAGGGGTGGTAAAACAGCTAAAAGGGAATGACCTCACTTCAGGATATCTCTCTGAAAGGATCCGTGGAGAAGTGGTTTGGCTGATGTTGTAGAAGTGGCACAATATAAAAGTGTTGGCTTGGTTTAACATCCTGGAGAATCTCTTCTTCTTCACTCGCAATACATGGTACTGATTGATTCTATGAGCCTTCGTCCCAGCTTACTGTTAGGTATCTGGCCTTGAAACTTAGGTGGCTTGGAAAACTGTCCCATGTGGAGGTTATCGCCATTCCATGCAACAATTCTTGTAAGCGTTGTGCAGTTTGCCCAATTCGCTGTTTACTTGTAGAATAGTTCCAGAGGTTGGTGGTGATGACACGGTTGCATCTATGATGAAATCGGGCAGGACTCAGAATCCAATTTTGCTGCATGGTACTGTCGTTTGGGTTACTCTTTGGTGGAAAGGAAAAACATGGAGTTCCCGTCCAGTACTCTTCTTCTGTTGTCCGTATATCCGCTTAAGTTTATTTATCATGGACAAACTAAAACTTGTTTTTCTGATCTTCATTTCTAACTTGTTTGTATATACCTTTATAGAATTTTGGATTTGGTGGTCAATGGAAAGAGCAAGCTTTGTTCTATGATATAAGCTGTCTTTGGATTTTATTTATTGCTTGCCAATGACGTGATTTTGACCCCAAGATGATACATAAGGAGACGATTTTCTTGTTGGTAGTGGGGATTTTAAGCTGGTTTTTTCTCACAGAACATACATCTTTTTTTCCCATCTGGCCATCTGTAAGAGGAGATACGTCACACTCACATTGGAATTTCGAACCTGAGATGGTACTCAAGTAATTTCTCTTTAAATGAAACCTGGTTAGTAGAAAAAATAAAAACAAGACTCTGCATCAATCGTATAATTATTTCTTCAGCAGTTAACGGTTGAAGTGATATTCAAACATCTAATTTCTTCTCTGCTTTTGTAGTTCTTAGCAAAACAGAATTTTAAATTTCACAAGTGATGCCCATGCAAATGTTACTAAGTTGAGGCCAATCGTCAATGTAATCCGTAATAGAAATTTGCATAAGTAGTGACACTGATCAACGCCCCTCAGACCTAAACAATTTAAGGCGACCAGAGTTTTACTTAACTTGTCTATAGAAAATTTAGAATTAGATTAGATAAGTCAGAAATGCTACTCTTCGAGTTAGAAACTTACAATCAATGCCAACGGTGCCCCATTTACCAACTTGACTTGCGGTGATTCTTTCGTGGGGCTGTGTCTCAAGTCATTCAAGTTCCTCTCCTGAGTTGTGTTCCGCAGTGCTAGTAACAACACTAGTGTACTCATATTTACTCCCAACATCTTTTGAACTCTTTCCTCTGACCTTTACTTTGTTCTTCATTCATGTATCAAAACATCTTTGATGTCATAGCTGAATATTTATCTGTTCTGACATTTCCATGATACCCGAATAAACTCTATCACCATCCAACTCTGTACCTGAGGCACCAGCAGCAACTCATAGAACATCTTCTATCAAGGCAAAGTTCCCCAGAATGTCAACATGGGCACCACTCTCTGTGCCTCTCCCTTCTAGCAGACTAGCTGATGGCTTGTGCTGGTATTCTCTTATGTAAGTAGCAATGCCCGAGGGGTTAAAGCGTGTCTTGCCTCGCCATCCTTTTGCACACATGAAGCCAGCACTCACGACTGGTACACTCTCATCGCCATCAACAAAGTATACTCCACCACTCAAGCAATCATTGTCGCTTCCATCTGCAGAGATGTCAATTTGAAGAGGAATGCTCTTGCATCTATCAGAAGGTGATATCTTGTAGACATATGATCTTTCGGTGGGAATTCCCACTCCATATGAACAGAAGATCTCCATATCCGGAGCATCTGGCAACCTGAAAAATGATGCTGACTATTAACATACTAAGAAACACAAGGGACCTAAATGAAGCATGCTTCATCATATTAGCGCATGATTGACTTATTGCACTAGGATTAAGTGAAGTCACGGAGGTGCATTTGATGGAAAAATAAAAAGGGGAATAGTAAATTCACTACTTGTTCACACTTACATTGTTTCAAGTGGATTTGACCAGTACTTATAATGACTATGTTTTGGGTCTTCTAAGTTATCTGCTAATCCATGGGAGAAGTGTGACTCAGCACGCTGCATCGTCTTTGGTGCTACAAACCTGAGAAGATCTATTAGAGTTCTTGCCGTGTAGGCTTTGTTTTCAGTCACTCTCTTGATGCTCTCCTGACTCATCCCATCATATTCTGTCATCAACTCCTCACATGATGTGCTGGAAATGGGCGCGTTTTCATACAAGATTTCCTGTTATAAAACCACTCATTCCATTGTTAATCACATTTAAAGGGAATAAGAGGTATGTCTGATCAAAGAGTGTTCTTTCCGAATATTAATATAAGATAAAAAGGTAGAACTCATAGCTTTTACCTTTGGATCTATTAAAGAGAGTTGTGACGAAGGTATCTCAGATGCTACCTTCCCAAATGATACTAATCTTCCATATTTTGCCAGTTCTTTTTCCTGGATACTCCTCTGAGTGTCAGTATCATTTCCATTGCTCTCCTTTGAAGAGGAATGCAGGTATTGTGTCTTTGCTGAATGACATACATTTTCTTCTTCTGGGGACCTATTCAGATCGCCCCAGACTGTCTCTCCTCCTTTTGGTAGCAATGAAATGACAGAGTCCCATGTTCGAAATACCCTCATAACATGTTGAAAGGTTTGAAAACCAAAGGTCTCCAAATCGAACAGACCAGGAGCCATGGCTCTGCAAAGTAAATGTGATGAGTACCTCACTTGCTAGTAGAAAAAAATCAAATTCCAGCTTCACCGGTGCCTTCAATTATAAACTCAAAAGAAATTTTGTGACAGAAAACATAAATCGAGAATTTTAACTACTGAAGAATGTAATCTCTCAAACAATTAGGTAAAACCTATGTAGTATTGAATTTCCTTCAAATGAAAAATTGGAGGTGCTGCATGCAGAATTACTTCTCCAAAATCTATAGATGACAAGTGCTATCTCAAAATCAAACTAACCAGTGATAGACCAACCTATATGCAGAAAATAAAGAGAGTAAAGGAATTTGTCTTGGTTGAAATTTCATTTCTGTGATTATAACGCAAAAATAGACCATGCAAATGACACTTCGCAGCAGATCAAAATGACGTCTTTACAAACAAAAAAAAAGGAACTTCCCTAGGTAGATGCTGCCATTAAGAACTAACTAAAAACATAAGAGAGGATAATTATGGATAAATTATATTACAAACCTGATAAACGCAACATCTTTTCCCTCAGCAGACAATATATTAGCAACAGCCTTTGGTACTCCAAGAAATGCTGGACCAATATTCATGATTGCTTTGATGTGCTTGGCACACCAACCTAGGCCACCAGCCCCTCCAACAGGGGAAGGTGCTTCAACCCATTTAAGGAAGTGGAGAAAATAGTTGACGCCCATCGAGTGAGGCACTACCACCACTTTCTTGTTACCATTTCTAACATACAAAAGCTCAATTTTTCTCTTTAGCCTGCTCAGAGATTGGTCCCTGATCTGCTTGTTTCCAAATTTTAAAACTGTATCAGAATTATCTCTACAATGTCCTCAAGAAGGATAACAACCACAAGAAACCTCAAATTCTCGAATTTCCTGAGACTTTTTCAACTAAATGTACGAAGAAACAATTTTTTCTTTCATTCAAAATATTGATATGTCTATTAAAAATATTTGCAACTAATGGAGTGACCTAGGATTCATACGGCCGACCCCAACTTGCTTGCAGTTACAGGATTATAGTAGCAACGAAAACAGCAAGTAATAGTAAAAACGAAGAAATGAAGAAAATAATTTAATACCTCTGTATTTTGGAAGGATAGCCTCCAGTCATAAGAAGCCATGTACATATTCTTCTGTTCATAGCCAATCTCTGCTAAATTTTCAATAAGATTAGCCCAAACAAAATAACCAGGAGCAAAATAATCAGCTGCTACTAGTCCTGTAACTGCACGTACTCGAATTCCCGGTGGATCAAGCCCAGTTTCATTATCCAAAGATAGGTGTTCCAACCAACATAATGGCCTAATTCAATTGCAGAAAAGATTTTCAACTCAGATTTAAAACTCTACATTATCCGATTGAATCAAAGGTAATTCCAATTCTGCAATGGTTAATTTCACGAATGATCACTGAACTTTATCATTATAGCTGGTAAAATACAATTACTTAACGTGACACAACATAACTTTGTAACTTAAATATTATATTAATAGATAAAGTTAATCATTCTAAAGTCCAACTACGAACTAATATAATAAAGTTAGTCATTCTAAAGTCCAACTACAAGCTTTTTAACCAAACCAACTTAAATATATGCTATGGAAGCGGGAAACAGACCTGGCCTCCAAAGGATGCTCAGGTTTAGATTGTACTCATTCCAATTACCAGACACAAAGAACCTAGTATTGTTACTCCATCCCTCCTTCCAACTTATGTGGGATGCTTTGCTTCTCGAGATTCAAATTGATTAATTTTCGAAGCTAAATTGAATTAGATCAGCTTAAGATTTTAAAATTCTATACGAAAAGTATCATAAATTGCAATTTTTTCTCGTTTCAGTAAAATGGAAGTCAAACTTTACATAATTTAAGTCTCCAAAAAAATAAAAGTGTCACATAAATTGGGACGGTGTAATTTTACTGTTAAAGTTCAATGATCATACGTGAAATTAATGGGGTCTACAAAGACAAACCTCTTGAATGTTTCAGCAAAGCTACCACCCCAAAGTCTCTTACGAAATAATCCTTCAGAACAAGGCTTGCCTTCCCAAAGTTCAAGACCACCAGTTACAATTCCAGGCACCAAAACAACAGGGTGATGAGCATTCAACCCTTCATTTTTTAGCCTACTCCCAGGTAATTCAGCCAATTTAATACCTGGCAAAATAGCAGGCAAAAAATTGCATAGAAATAAAAGTAGCCACCAACTTATACACAAGAATCCAATTATCCAAAAACAGTGATCTATACACCTCCATTCATTAGCGTCCCTGCTAGCTTTCTTGTGTTTTGGCTTTTCATAAACATACAGAGTCTTTTCTTGTTTCTTGTCAAATGATTCATGAATGCCCACTGAAGAACACTTTACTGGTTCAAGAAAACAGAGCTTACAAAATTGAAGAATTGAACTAAAGATTCTAACTTTACCATCAATATAATTAGAAATAACACTCAGATTGACCTGAAAAACTGTAGTAAGCTGTGTTTTCAGGAAATGGAAGAACCCCATCAATTCAGAATGCAGAATTGAGAAGAACAGAGTAACCAACAAAATTTTGGAAAATAATGAAACTCCATAAGTGTAAGAAGGATCAAGAGAAGTGATCAAGGTGATAAGTTAGTAGTAAGCGCTAGGAACACGTGGCAATAGATGGAGTCAGAGGTGTTACTTTTATTTGTTATGTTAACTAATTTTTAAAATTATATTAATTCGATATTTTAAATAAAAAATTTAGACATTCAAAACTATATAAATGTACCATAAATGTCAATTTTTTACACATCAATATGATGAAAAATACATCATAATATTAGTCAAAAAAAATTGATAGTTTGATTCTAAAAAAGAAATTATAACAATTAAAGTGAACGGAGATAATATCTAAATTTCGTGTCTAATTGAACTATTGGTATAAATATAATGAGTATGATATGAGAATGGAGTCTTTGTCTTTTGGCAAGTTTTAACGTTTTGTTGTGTGATGAAATCGAGGGTTGTCTACAAAGACGTGTGTCCTTGCCTTGTGCATTACATGCAAAAGATGACATATCTCAATAACTCAATCGTCAACACTTCTCTATTTGCGAGATAAATAGATAATTCCAAGAGTAGAACCCGGATTATCGGGAAAATAGCACACCTTACTAGAAAACACAGATATCTAAAATAGTCTAGTGGGAAACAAGCAGAAAAATAAAGTAAAAAAATAGAGGTAGAATAGCTAATTCCCTTTTATATAATTTAGGGGTCGTTTGGTTTACACATAAATTATAAGATGAAGACTGTAATGCAGAGGTAGGTAAACCTCTCGGTAAGGATTTTGCTGCTCAAATTCGATAACTCTAATTAAAGAAGAAACAGTTATATTCACTGCACCATATTAATTGATAGTTGATCTAATCTGTTTGCGAAGGATCCAAATCGGAAAGGCCCTTGAAAAGGAAGGGGACTAGGCTTCGGACGGTTAACTGGGCTTAGTAGATCGGCCCAAGTACTAGCCTTGTCGGAGTACTGGATCAGCTAACTTCGCCAAATAGTTCTATTTAATATGGCCACTTTTTAAATATTGGCCATTTCTGCAATTAAACTATTTGGCCAATAGCCAAAATGGCCCCATACTCCTTTTTGTTTTCTTTTTCTTTTTTGCTTTTCATATTTCGTATCCATAATGGAGCCGATCACTTGGATTTGCACCGCTTAAAGGCTCATTAGGGTAAAAATCTTTTCATACCCAAGATACAAACCTAGATCTTTAATTAAAGGTGAAGTCGCCTCATTCAGTACATCTCGTCTTTGATGATCCCATACTCTCTATCTATCACATTTTATTTTAAATTGCTGTCAAAAATTTATTTTAAGTATTCGTGATGAAAACTAGTAAGAGCAACTTTAATTTGAATGATAAATGGTTCTGCTAGTGATAAGTTTCTGCTTAATTCTAAGTTTTTGATTCAACCTCCTAATCCCTATGGCCCACAAATGAAGAACTAAGGAGAAGGATTATTATAATTTAAACTAATGATTTTAAGACTATTTTTAAGGATAGGGAAGTGTCTAGTCCTTAGTTATATATTTTGTATTTTCACACTATATTTAAAAGTAAATTTATGATTTATGAGTTCAAATTTAAAATCCTATCATAATTTATTGATCTCAAAATATATTAATTATTTTTTTACTACTATCTTACAACCCATTCGTCAATTTTCCACATCTTTTACATATGAATCATACTCCTTTTACCTAATTGTCAATTAAGTTTTTTTTTTAATTATAAGCACATATTTATTAGAGATGAAGCATAAGTAGAAAAAATCATTAATTTGGATATTAAAACTAGATATTAGTGTCAACTTCAGAATTCACGTGTGTATTTATATTTGTAAATTTAATTTTGATAGCTTTAATAGATAATGAACTTGAGAAATCTATAACTTAAATCTTTAATTTTAACTTTATAAATTACAAATAAAATGATAATAATTTTTAAAAAATTTATGGTTGCGTGTAGGACAGGTTAGCATGAAGAGTGGACAGCTCATTGGTTGACTGCTGCTCAATCACATGACACAGTTGGAAGCTTTTTTATGGCGTGTCTTGCTCAATAGACATTAATTAAAATTTTATTTAAACGGTATAATTTTATTTTCAAAAGTTAAATATTTTCTCATGAAATTATCAGAGCTTTTCCAATTTATATGCAAACAGGAATATTATTAGATGAACACGTCATGCTTATAAATAAGTTATTAATTATTAAAATATTCTAAGATGTCGTATTAATAAATCACAATTCTACATATTTTTTTATAAATAAATTTGTGATTGCATGTTATTTCAAACATTCAAATATATATAGTCTGATAAAATTCACTTATCTAATAAGTCAATAATAATGATGACTAAATATTTTTAAAAAAATGTATTTATGTTTTTTCCCTTGCCTAATTTATGTGACGTTTTTTATTTTTTAAGAGTTAAACAGTTTAAATTCGATGAAAAATTGAATTTATAACCTTCAACAAAGAATGAAATTTATATATATTTATAAATAATATATAAAAAGGGATATAATAAGTCATAATATATTTACGTGAATAAGTTATTTCTTATCCGATTATCGATAGAAAATCAATTTTACTTTTATAAGGATGAATAAATAATTGGAAGGTGAAGAGGAAAAATATCTTACTAGCAATAGCAAGTTATAACGAATTGTTGAGAGATGAAGAAAAGCAGAGAAAATCCAGTGGCTAGTAACATTTTCCGTGTGCAGTATTTTATTAAACGCGTACATAGGCAAGCAATGAATGGAGCCACACACTCCCTCCTTTTACTTCCTTTAAATACATCCCCTCAAATTATTTCCTCTTCTTCACCGTCATTTTTTCCATTTTCCCTTCAGAGAAGCAACGAATTTCTATCTTTTAGAGTGAAAGTTAACGAAGAAGTAGCAGTTCTAGAGAATTTTGGAAATGGCAGGAAGGGTAGATCTGGACGGAAATACGATTAAGCCGATTACAATATGTATGATTGGTGCCGGAGGTTTTATTGGCTCGCATCTATGTGAGAAATTGATGTCGGAGACGCCGCACAAGGTGCTCGCCGTCGATGTTAGCAATGACAAGATCAAGCATCTCCTCGAACCGGCTACTCTCGCCTGGGCTGATCGTATTGAGTTCCACCGTATCAACATTAAGAACGATTCTCGTCTTGAAGGCCTTATCAAGATGGCAGATCTGGTAATTTCATTTCGCTCTTTCTTATTGTTATTTTTTTCCCCGCGCATTTTTATTTTTCTTCTTGTTTTCTGCATTTTGTTTGCTTCTCATTTGCATGAAAATGGATCTATTCCTTGTGAATAGGGAATCGTGTTATCACGAAATTCTGTTCGTTAATTTTGTTCTTACTATTATGTGCAGCGTTCATAGCTAGCTTAATGCATAACATTCTGAAATAAGTATTGGATATTCATTTATTGGGATCTACTTTGTGAATTTGAGATCTTATTGGATCTGAGTTTCGTCATTGTCGTGTTGCGTAAGGCAATTTTCACAGATTTCTCAAAATGAAAGAGAATTTCCAGAGGCTTTTTCATGTGGCTATTTTTGGTCTCTAAAGCTTTTGTGTCCATGAATATCATGTCCTTGAATGTATTGTTTAATCCTGTATGTTTGGATTATTTTATCATTTTAGTGTGATCTTGCTGTAATCATGGACTACTTTATGCACCGACACATCTTTAGACCCATTTTCCTTGAATTTTTAAATGCTGATCCGGTCAAATCATTGACTGTTGCTGACTTCTGTCTTTTCTTGTGATGTAGACCATCAATCTTGCTGCGATCTGCACTCCAGCTGATTACAACACTCGTCCACTTGATACTATTTACAGCAACTTCATTGATGCTCTTCCAGTGGTATGCATCTCTCACTTTTAACTTCATGCAGCCTTTCATTGCTCATATTTAGTGAAGCGGATGGTTGTTACTGGAAATGAATCTAGTTGAGATAGATAGTTTTGATTCTGGTGGTTAATATTTGACGGTTGAATATTACTTTTCTCTTGAATTTACTGTGTGAACTTTATGTGAATTGATTAATACAGGTGAAGTACTGCTCAGAAAATGGAAAGCGTCTTATTCACTTTTCCACCTGTGAAATTTATGGGAAAACAATAGGAGCCTTTTTACCCAAAGACAGCCCACTGCGGCAGGTGAAACTTCACTAACATCTTATTTCTGCCATATTTAATGCAAAACTTAAGGTAAATCTTGCTTTGTTGTTTTCTTCATATATCATGTCATTTCAGGGAGATTGTGTCCTATCAATGTTCACTAGGTTATTTGATATTTCTATAGCATACTTGGATGTTCTGAATTTGGTATTATTATAACAAAACGTGTTAGTGATGTTAATTAAGTAAAGTTGTTTTGGAAGTTTGTTTCTATTTAGGTATTATGACTTGGAATGAAGTTCCTTATCTCATTCTTCTCTTTTTAGTACTATTCAATGTTAAAGGGCAAATAGTTCTTTTGTTTTCAGGAACTATTTTTTTTGCTACAACTTGTAATTTTAGCATCTTCTCGATGCAATTGCTAATGAAATCTTACTTTCCTGATAAAAAACATCGTCTGCCTCTGGTTCTTGTTTTCTTGTTGGTCCTTTTTTCCTCCCCCTTTCTCGTTCAATGATAAATATTGAGATTTTGGCTTATTTAGTTTACTGATTAAGCCATGTTTGCAATATGTTCGGCATACATTGATATTTCTGTGAATTTTAAGATATATTTGGACTGCATGAATTTGTTAAATGAGTACAGTTGAGGAGAAACTAAGGAATTACCTTGAAAATGTTCAATTATAGGAAAAGCTTATGAAGCCAGTTATCTTTGTCTATGACAGCTTGTGTAAAGCTTGATGATTGATTCAGCAAATTGTGGACAAAGATATTTTAGTAGTTAGAGAAAAGTTGGCTCAAGTTGTTCTAGTTGTGTTGTCACAGAGTTTCAGTTATAAACATCGGTTTGACATTCACTGACTTGAGGAAGTTGTGTTTATGTGTGGGGTGATCTTGATAGGTCCTGCCCAGAGCTCTTCTTAGGTTTTACTTGGGCTTAGTTTATACTATTACAACTTTAGTATACAATGTTTAAGTTGCTTTGTTCCATAGTTCTTCTAGGTAGATTTAACTTGTTCTACAAAGCATCTTTTTCCTCCTAATATCAAAATAAAACTTAAGGAAGTGTTTGATACTTAACATTTGTGTGCTTATATATTTGTAATCCTCTCTGATACACAGTTCTTGGGAGTTTTGAGTAATTACTAAGTGATTAAAAACTGACAACAATGTGTTCTTTTTTTGTATGTTGCATGGATTATCATGTAGATTGAATTATAATGGATGAGGAATCATTCAGTCTTGTGCATTTTTAACTATATGGTTACTTTTGTTGTAGAATCATGGATGCTGTAGTACTCATTCATTTACCATCTTCTGGTATTATTCAAATTTTGGAGATGTTTTAACTCTTTCTCCTGATTATCTCTTAGGATCCTGCATACTATGTGCTTAAGGAAGACACCTCCCCTTGCATTTTTGGACCTATTGAGAAGCAGAGGTGGTCATATGCCTGTGCAAAGCAATTGATTGAGAGGTTGATATATGGTATGTGGAGTTTTGCCTGTTTTTAAAGTTGAATATTCTCTCTCCTATAATTCTTATGCATACTATTTTGCAGCTGAGGGTGCTGAGAATGGTTTAGAATTCACAATTGTAAGGCCGTTCAATTGGATTGGTCCCAGGATGGATTTCATTCCGGGCATTGATGGTCCTAGTGAAGGTGTTCCAAGAGTGTTAGCTTGCTTTAGTAATGTACGAATGATTTGTTTTCTGATTTATTTTAATTGAATTGAAACTTAAATATGTTCACTTGAATCTCACTTCCTATTATTTCATTCTCTCTTTTCAGAACCTCTTAAGACGTGAACCACTGAAATTAGTTGATGGTGGGGAATCACAGAGAACTTTTATATATATCAAGGATGCTATTGAAGCTGTTCTCTTGATGATTGTTAGTTTGCCCTCCATCTTCTTTCATGTGAATTTTTCAGATGCATAAAACTATATGCTGATTCAATTATTTTTCTATCAGGAAAATCCTGCGAGGGCCAATGGTCATATTTTTAATGTGGGCAATCCTAACAATGAAGTTACTGTGCGACAGCTAGCTGAAATGATGACTAAGGTTAATTGAGTGATTACTTTTGTGTTTTTCCCTCGATATTTCTTGGTGTGGTGGCTTTTTTAGTTCTACATTTCAGTGTGGCATCTGTCCATCCATTTCCTCAGCTCCTATTCTTGCATAACAGGTCTATTCGAAGGTGAGTGGAGAATCTTCTCTTGAAACGCCTACCATTGATGTAAGTTCCAAAGAATTTTATGGAGAAGGGTATGATGACAGTGACAAGAGAATTCCGGATATGACTATAATCAACAAACAGCTTGGTATGCATGTATTTTCTCATCTATTGAATAATTTATACATTTTGCAGGTTTTAAGAATATTCTGACATTTGAATTGTTGTTTGACCAGCTTGGAACCCGAAAACATCCCTATGGGACTTGCTTGAATCAACACTCACCTACCAACACAGGACATATGCTGAGGCTATCAAGCAGGCCATGTCAAAGTCAACTGCAAATTGAGGGAAGGTGGAGCAGTTGCCTCATATACGTTTAACTTCTTTTTGCCACTCACATTTTGAAAATCTATAATAGCTGATGGTTGTAAGCATCATGTATCCTATGTTGTAAGTCGTGACAGCAGTCATTAGGGAATTGTGTCATAGGTTGATGTAATGTTGTTACTAGAGAGACTTGCTAACAACAGTTATCAGGCACTAAAATGAAGGAAAGCCTGTAGTAATGTCCTTTTAGTATTGTGTTGTTCATTCTTTTGATTCTTCTGTATGAGAAAGCATCTTGTATAATTTTTTAGACCTGCTGTCTCCGGTAGTCATTTGTTTCATCTATATCAGTTTGTCCTTTTAAAATGATTTGTGTGGAAATATTACTGGTAGTTTGTTTGGAAATGAGATATTTGTACCGGGGGGGTTGGCATTTTGTTGGTTTGAAGTGCTTATGGCTGTATTGGCTACTGGGCTTTCCTTCTGATTCGTTGCACTAATGGCTGAAGTGTCGCTCTTTACTGATTCCTTAGGAACAAACCGGCATCTGGTTTCTTTACAGGGGGTGTTGGGTGAACTGGAGGGTAAAACTAGCTAGGTGCAGGGAGAATAAGTAACTTTGAGCCATTTCTGAATCTCCAAAATTGATAGGTGAGAGTCAGAGATATATGACAATGATTTATAATATCTATCTGAAATGGCATTGTGAGATGATTGGCCCTAAATATGACATTGGATGGTCTTAGTCGTTGGAGCTGAAAATGGGAAATGTTGCATTCTTTTTCGCTTTTTATTATGAATTACATTAAGAGTATTGAAGATGTGACTTTTATAACATTTAGGTCTGTGAGTCTTCGAATGCTTTTTCTTATTCCTTAGATTGTAGTAATATGCTTAATATTATTTTGGATTAATCCTTAAATATTTTTTGTACGTGACTATATTAAATTGGTTATTATGGTAGTTAAATTTAATTAATTGAAAGTTAAAATACTAAATAAAATTAGTCAAGGCAAAATAAAATTTTTACCTGCTCTAAGCCTCTAACCCGCCCCGTTAATATCCCTATTACATTCACACCTAATACACACAATTCGGATTGCTAGCAGCACTAGTGTCCTTTTCATATTTACTTAAATAGTTAGGCATAATACATAAATGTCTTTTAACTTGACTTCAGCTGGTATCTATGCCTTTCGACTTTTTGTTGTGCACAAAAGTAGACACTTAAACTCAAGATAAAATTGAACAAGTAAACACACGTCCTACATGGCATAAAACACGTAGGACGCCGTGTATGACAATATATGGGATGCCACGTTAGATAGATGTGTGTATTTGTTTAATTTTGTACAAATATAAGTGTCTACTTGTGCACACCCAAAGTTAGACGACATAGATGTCAACTCAAGCTAAGTTGAATGACACATTTATATATTATGCCTAATAGTTAAGTGTCAGGGAATAAGAACTGTTTTGATTAAGACAATTTTTTATTAGTTTTATAATTTATAAAATAACTAAAACTGTTAAGAATGCCAAAAAAGCACCCGTGGCCTAATGGATAAGGCGTCTGACTTCTAATCAGGCGATTGTGGGTTCGAGTCCCACCGGGTGTGCTTTTCATTTTTATTTTGTTTGCTTTGATCAATATTTGTCTTAATCCAAAGGAAGCTTACGATAGTGATGTTTTTGTTTTAAATCATTTTAAAAGACATTTACCATTAAATCTTCTTATATTGTGATTTGAAATTTAGAAAATAACAAATACTATATGTTAAAACAAATAAAGGAGATGTTATTATTTACATGTAATATGTATATACTTATAATAAAAGAAAGAAAGAAAATATGTGAATCACACCCAAATGAAATGTCCAAAATAGGGAAGAAGTGGCAAAATTTTAATAATGGTATCTAGGTGTCTTTTATCCTGGAGTTAGCCAGCTAATAAAGAATTTTTGATAGAAGAATAATCATGACACACATCCTTTCTAAATTCCTATTGCTATGCTACTTTTCCCTTTCTTTTTAAAATTTAATTTGGCACCTTTCACCAGAAACATTGTGTTATCAGATCCAACTACCACATGCCAATACTTTTATTAGGCATCCATCTAAATCATTTCAAGGTTCTTTGCAATCACTGATACATGTTGAGAGAGTTGGTGAATTTATTATTCTCAATTTGGGTTAAAAGATTTTATAAAATACTATATATATCCTTTAACTATTATTGTCATATACAAAGGCATCCCTTCATTTGTCTCCTTTCAGCTCAAAATGTCTGATATCTAATATTTAGTGTTACAAGCTAACCGTTATAAACTTATCCTTCAGGTCTCGTATTGTATTCGACTTCACTTTACAAATTTTTATCTTATTATATATGTGAAAAATTATTTTATAGGCGGAAGATAAGAATATTATTTTAAGAAAAAATCTCTATCATTTTTAAGAATTGAGCAAAAAGTTCAAGTCGTGTTGTGATACCTCTAATAAGTTTTAATGAATGACATAAAAACTAAGTTCTTGCTATTGAACATACACGAGTCCCTAAGAGACTGAGAAGATAATCCTAAAGCAATGGTAGAGTTGAGAAAAAAACATACGCATCATTTTTAGTGGAATGCGAGGGAAAAAAAAAAGTAATTGGCGGGGACCATCTTTTATAAATTCAGATTCATTTTTGATAAACCTTATCGTTCATGTTATCTAATACTTTATCCACCTTCCAATATACTGATGTCTAAAGCAAAACTTTAATTGTTGAAACTATCATAAATCACAAAAACAAAGCTACATACAAAGCAAATTACAGCCCCTCCGGATCTATGGATCCACATTTTATTTTCGGGTCAAGAAAAGAACCGAAAATTTCCATGCAAAATTCAAAAAAGGAGGGAGAGCGGCGGGGGCAAACATTACTTTGACATGACGAACAGTGAGCAATTAATTCTAATAATAAATATAATAAACAGAAAATAAGAAAGAAAAATCAATGCAAAAAACGAAAAAGTAAAAATTAGAAATTCAAATTGCCAGAAATGAAAATGGAAATTATGCCTTTGTGTTTCGTCAAATTAAACTAAACTAAACTAAAAGTCGTCTTCCTCCACTGCCCTGACGGCTTTTCTAAATTGCTCAGTCCACCTCCTGCGCTCACCCCACGCCCACTCCACCCCCCCTTCTGTACAACATATACATACATAGATATTGTATGTATAGGCGAAACAGGAATTTATACTTGAATTTAGGTGAATTGTGAGGGTCGATCTTATAGGAGAAGATCTCGGTGCTAATATTTGAGGGATCTACAAAAAGCCTCTCGGGTTGGATCTGAACGGAAATGGCGTTATCCGGCATGAGAGGTTTGTCAGTTTTCATCAGCGATGTTCGTAATTGCCAGAACAAAGAACAGGAACGTCTTCGTGTAGATAAAGAGCTTGGCAATGTTCGTACTCGCTTCAAAAACGAAAAGGTAACAACTTTACGCCTTCTCCCTTTAGCTAATATATCCTAAACTAGTTTGGGTTGGATTTGTTTGCTGTTATAGATGTGTTGATAGATGTATGTGATGTGTTTGCCTTTTAATTTGTTTTCCTTTGATTTTAGCTTCAGTTGAAGGGTTATTGGGTTTTTGGTATTATGAGCTATGCTGTGGGTTATATGATATAAATGGTAAATGGTGTTGTTTGATTTCGGGTTTAGGTTTAAACTGCTTAGGAAGGGGGTATTGTAGGGTTAAATTGAATGTTCACTAGTGAATGGGTTTATTTGGTAGTTAATTAGAAAGCAGAGTGCATTTATTGAATTCATGCTTGTCTTTTACAGTATAAGGGTTTTGAACCTGCGAGATGCTTACTCCGGTTTTGAACTGGCGAGATGCTTAATTATTTGCTTGTTAGGAAAATAATGCCCCGATAGGCTAGTTAAGATAGAAGTGTGAAGCGTGAGCCTTGTTGTCCAGCTTCATTCACTATCGTAACGGCACTTGTCAGGAAAAGACATATCTTAGATTTTCTAACGGATGATAGTGAATTGTAATGATTTCATTAGCGTGATTAACAATTAGAGTTGTGTGGAATCATTTTGTGGTGATTGTGGAAATGGAACAATTTTGTCGTCTATGCAAAAGCTGACTGTTCCTATCTAAATGTGGATCTATATATCCACATAATTCACTTTAACTTTTGAAATGGTTCTCGTAGACGTATCTAACACTATTAGCTGGACCTAGCCCCTAGGCGACAAAAGGAAAAATATTGAGCGCTTGTTATTATTTAAACTGGAGTGAAATCCGAATTCCTTATATGCGTTATCATGTAAAGTCAAGAAGTTTAAAGCAAACTCTAGGTATAAGCTGTAGAACTTTTTCGATCCGAGCTGGTAGATGGTGTTCTCTTACCGTGCAACATACTCCCTCTGTTCACTTTGGACTTTGCACGCCCCTTAAGAAATAATGATTGATATGAGTGTTTTACTAGAATACCCATACTAATTGATGTTTAGTATTAGCTCTTGGAAAATGATTTGGGGAAAAGGTAATTAATGCTAAGGGTAAAACATGGAAAAAAATAATTGTCTTTTCTTGATATGTTAAAAGTCACAAGTAAAAGTGAAAATCTATGTCAACATTACCTTTGTCAAAAAAAAGAAATGAAAAGCTAATTTTGGAATAGTGGACAAGTAAAAATGAACGGAGGGAGTAGTTAAAGACTTTGAAGTAGCATCTAAAATAGTTACTCTTTCTGCCTCAATTTATGTGATGATATTTCTGAAACTCTCAAAGAAAAAATTATGTGATGGTGTTTGACAGGGCACACATTTAAGAATGGAAGGAAGATTTTTTAAACTTGTAGTCTAAAATAAGTCATAGGCATTTGTGTGGCTATAAATCATCTCATTAAGGGTAAAATGAGAAGTTTAAAGTTAAATTGTTACTAAATATAGAAATGTATCGTTCTTATTGGGATTTAGGACTAAAAATAACAGTGGAAAGAGTGTCACATAAATTGGGATGGAGGGAGTATTGCTTACCGAGGGTGCAATGATTCTGCAATTATAAGCCTTTACTAGAATATTGTGTAAGGTAAAAGGGATATGAGCAGGATTTTACAACCAGGACAGTGTCGAGGTCTTTGTACTATGTTGTTGATACAAGATAATGATCTCACTAGGCCCACATTGTTTGTTAAGGGGCACGGTAGTATGTATTCATCTACTGAGAATATTGTACTAGCCAAAAAATCTATCTTTGCTTCTGTTTTTGCATATGTAAGGTATTGAGCATAGATCCTATGCCTCAAATATGGGACATTGAACAAGCTTAAACACAAAGAAAGATGAAGAATTAGATTTCTTTTTAATTGGAATAAAATCGTAAAAGGTCAAATGTAGAATTAGATTTTTAATGAAGATTTCTCAAAGTCTTTATTCATTGAGGTGCTATTCTAAGGAGGGGCAAGAGTTAACTGGTTAGCAATTTCGTAAGCATTGATTATCTTCAAAGGCATTGTCTCTAGACTATAAAACATCTCGTGAAGCCTCCTTTTCTTATTCAATCAAAGAGGATATTAGAGGATGGAGGGAGGATTTTTTTTTGACAAAGAAGAATTACGAAACTCTTTTTGAGCTAATGTTTGTGACACAACATATGGCTATTTATTACAAACAGAATGGGGTAAAACTAAGATTGGAAGTAGTTTAGATGCCTAATTTGTTCATAGTTGTTTGATACTCTTCTAAACAAATAGTGGAACTGGAGGACAGTCGACACAATCAGATATAAACAAGGCAAATGCATTAGTGAAATTATAATGAATGA
This sequence comes from Solanum stenotomum, assembly GCF_019186545.1. NCBI lineage: Eukaryota > Viridiplantae > Streptophyta > Magnoliopsida > Solanales > Solanaceae > Solanum > Solanum stenotomum. Next base: position 4,169,556 of record NC_064289.1, read on the forward strand.
ATTATCCATTTGTTCAATTTTTGTACTGTGGAATTTTTTTTAAAATTTTTTTATGACAAGGAAACTCGCAGCCGCTACCCTTTGGGTGCGCACAGGGTAAAACCCCGCTTCTATGCAATAGCTCACAAACAGTGATATTTGTGTTCATGTATGTGCATCTCGATTATTCTTATCGGTTACTTGCTACCTCTCTCTCCCAACATAGGTACCATGTAACTCTGCCCACCAAGGCTCGGGCAGATGGGGGCAAAAATTAGAGTGGAAGGAGTTTAGCTGCCTAATTTGCTCATAGTTGTTTGATACTCTTCTATTTAAATAGTAGTTGAATTGGAGAATAGTTAGCTATAAACAAGGCAAATGCATTAGTGAAATTATAATGATTGAATTTATCAACTAAGTCAATTTTTTGTAGTGTAATATTTTTCTTATTTATTTAGTTAATTAATTATTTTTATGACGGTAGTATCCGGGTTTGCTGGTTCCTGCTGCCTCCACCAGCACATGTACTAGGTAACTCTTTTTTNTTTTTTTTTTTTTTTTATGACAAGGTAAACCCGCAGCCGCTACCCTTTGGGTGCGCACAGGGTAAAACCCCCGCTCCTATGCAATAGCTCGCAAACCACATAGGGGAGGTAACCCACACTAGGCAAGCCCGGTGCGACGAGCTCGACCCAGAAGGCAAACCCCTTGCTTTCGCTGGCAAGGGGTTTTGAACTTGAGACCTCCAACATGGAAGTCCCAAGCCCAAACCACTGGGCCACCCCGAAGGGTCACGTACTAGGTAACTCTGTCTATCAAGGCTTGAACAGAAGGTAAGAAATTGGATTTCAATTGAAACCTCATGGTTCTCCTCCCACTTCATTGATCACTAGGCAACACATTTGGATCCTTGTAGTGTAATAATTTCTGGGTTTCATTTCCCTGAGTTGGTCAATGTCATAACTGATGCTTAGTATCATAATTCATGTTCACAGAGGTTCAACATTCTAGAAATACTTAGAATGGTTTATTTAATGTATTTTTCTTTTGACCTGCTCTTTAGGCCATCCTTATGATAAAAAGAACTGATTTTAGTACAAGACATTGGGAGTTTTCTCTTCTAGGCGACTGAAAATTCATTATGCTTGGCATATTAATGTCGGAAGTTTGTACGTCATAGGAAATTATAGTCAGTACTTGTGAAATTCTTTGTCCTCGACAGGAAAATAAGACAAGTATTACAACCCATTACGAACTTCTCTTTTTCAAGAAATAAGACAAATATTTCAACCCTTTACAAACTTTTCCTTTTCATTATGCTTGGGCATATTAATGCCAGAAGTTTGTACGTCATAGGAAGTTGTAGTCAGTACTTGTGGAATTCTTTATCCTCGACATGAAAATATTTTTTCAAGAAATAAGAATGCTGGTATATCTCTTTTTTTTTTCTCTTAAGAGAGAGAAAGGTGTATTATAAAAGCAGCACTATGGTGGTGCTGAATATTACAGCGAGGAAAAACTATAAGAAGAATGCATTTCTAATCTTGTAGGGATTCTAAGAGGCTAAGCATTGAATAAGAATGCCAGTATATCCTTTATCCGTAGGGATTCTGTCTACTGGTAAGAGCATGGTTCAAATTCTGTCGAAGAAAAAAAGCCTGTATTGTTAAGCAGAAAGAGTAGAGAAGGTGGGCCATGTTCACTGAGTTTTGAACCATACGCATTTGTCCTCGGGAATTTCTTGGTTCTAAAAAAAGTTAGTCAGCAAAAACCAAAAGAAAAGAACCCTTTAGGATGCTAAGAGGTCAAGTATTGAATAAGATCGGTAGCATATCCTCATTAAATATTCTTGTATATCCTTTTAATCAGTCCAAAAAATTCTGATAGGATGAAAGGTGCTTATGAACTAGAATTAACATGTCTTTATTCACTAGATATTATTTTTTGGTAACAAGGGAAACCCGCAGTCGCTACCCTTTGGGTGCGCACAGGGTAAAACCCCCGCTCCTATGCAATAGCTTGCAAACCACATAGGAGAGGTAACCAGCACTAGGCAAGCCCGGTGCGACGAGCTCGACCCAGAAGGCAAACCCCTTGCTTTCGTTGGCAAGGGGTTTCGAACTTGAGACCTCCAACATGGAAGTCCCAAGCCCAAACCAATATACTCATATAGAAAGCTTAAAAACTATTTAGGTTTATCAGAAAATAAACTTTTTTAATAGGAAATGAAGCTTTTTTTGGATGAAAGTAAGTGTCTGCCATTTTTTTCTCTTGATAAGGTGAGACTTTTATCCTTCTCAAAAAAAAGATAAGGTGAGACTTTTATTCAGTTGGTACAGCAAAAACAACATCCCTTTTTCTATGATAGTCACGTTATTCCACCACTATAGAGAACTAATAATCTTCAAAAACAACTTCATACTGACAGAATCTAAGAAAATGCACGCCATTTGGGATGTGTTGTTCTGACAACAAATAGTCCAATATATATATATATTTGAGTAATCTATAGATATATAATTAATTAGTGCTCAAATTAAAGACAAAAGAGATTTCTAAACTGGAGACAAATGAAACAATATGATCCCTACACACGGTTGGTGTGCAGGTAGTGGTCTTCATATTTTGGTATTATGTTGTATCTGAATTGCATGGAAATGGAAAAGGCAGTTATACTTTCATTTTCTTCGCTGTCCCTGAAATTAGTGAATTTGATCATTCACAACCATTTTTTTGATAATCATGGTGTCCAAGCCAACTTGCGCACCTCGACTAATTCCACAGGATACCTGCCACCTGCCACCAACACAAATACCATTGTTCATCATTCACAACCATTGTAGACCACAACACTCTTTTAAGATAGGAAAAACCCAAAGTATAGTACCAACACAAATATATGGATTTAAACAAGAGCTTTATTTGGTCACAATAGAGATGAGGGTCTATCAGAAACAAACTCTCCACCTTTGAGGTAGAGGTAAGGTCTATATACACTCTACCCTCACTAGACCCCTCGTTGCGGGGACCACACTGGGAACGTTGTTGCTGTTGTTGTACATCACCTTACCTTGCTAAGGATATTGAGATGTATAAAAGCATAATCTTGTATTATAACTTGAACTGTTTTCTATGAATTACCAAAACAAATCAAGTTCAGACCTTAAAACTAACATCTTTTCTTTCTGAATATTCAGACAACAGATCACAATGTTTTTCCATATAGCTCCTTTCTTTCTCACTTAAATACCTGGGGCAGATGCTCCATCAGTTGTTCTTTGCTCTGTTTGCTTATTTAATTTCTGTGTTTCTTAATTTGTTTAGTTAATGTGGCTAGAGCTGTTTATCTGTTCCATTCTAGTTATACTTTACTCTGTTTTCTCATTTACTTTCCGTGTTTCTTAATTTGTTATTTGGTGTGGTCAGAGCTGTTTTGTCTGCAAAATTTAATTGGCTTCAATCCTATTGATGGAATTCTGTACTTTATTTTCCAACAGGGGTTGACACCTTATGAGAAGAAGAAATATGTCTGGAAAATGCTTTACATTTATATGCTTGGTTATGATGTGGATTTTGGTCACATGGAAGCTGTATCTCTGATATCTGCTCCAAAGTATCCCGAGAAGCAGGTATCTCCTCATTCTTCTTTCATCCAATCACATGGATAACTAATCACCTTTGAATGTTGTGGTAATATGAGGTAATCCTATTTCTTTGTAGAAGTTGAGATATGTATTCAGCTGTACTTTCTCTAAAAACTATTGAAATCATGATATTGTTTTGATTGAAATAGTTGGTTATAAGACTGAGGAGGTGCATGTTCTAGTCTTCCCTATGCTGCAGCTTCTGTTTTGTGTAAATATTTGAAGCAAGGACCTAAAGGTTCAACTGATTTTTTCTTTTTGATGGTTTGCAGGTTGGGTACATAGTGACATCATGTTTGCTCAATGAGAACCATGATTTTTTGAGATTAGCAATTAATACAGTACGGAATGACATAATAGGTCGCAACGAAACTTTCCAGTGTCTAGCATTGACTTTGGTATGACTTGCAAATGTTTTGTGGTTCTTTAGTTGCATATATGCAAATCTTATGCAGTTATTTACTTTTCCTAGAAGGATTTTTTTGATTGCTAAGTGAATTGAAGCTTTGAGGTTCTTTTATCATATTTTACAAATTATAAATTTTCATGTATATGCGCAGGTTGGAAATATTGGGGGAAGGGAATTTGCTGAATCTCTGGCACCTGATGTTCAGAAGTTACTCGTAAGTGATACTTGCAGCATTGAGCTGGTACTTCAGAGTCTGAAAGTGATGTTGACTCTCTTCTTTGTCCTTCCTTTTTTGCTGCAAGATATCAAGTAGTTGTAGGCCACTTGTGAGGAAGAAGGCTGCCCTATGTCTCCTGCGTCTTTTTAGGAAAAATCCTGATGTTGTGAATGTTGATGGCTGGTACGTGTAATTTTGTATTTGAATGGTTTATGGGATGACTTAACTTGTCCTTCAACAATTGGAGTTTTTGTGATATTCCAGGTCAGATAGGATGGCACAACTACTAGATGAACGGGATTTTGGTGTCTTGACATCTTCCATGAGCCTTCTAGTTGCATTAGTGGCTAGTAACCATGAAGCATATTGGAGTTGTCTTCCAAAATGTGTTAAAGTGTTGGAAAGGCTTGCCAGGAACCAAGATATTCCACAAGAATACACTTACTATGGGATACCGTCTCCCTGGCTTCAGGTTTGTTTACTCGTTACTGTTGAATATACCGAAGCCAGTATTTACTGTGGATAAAAACTGCTTATTGATCCCATGAACATTGAAATACACTTATGCTTCCCAATTGGATGATAGTTAAATTGAAAATTGCGCGAATGGATGGACTGGTACTGTAAATCACAAATTTGATGCACCGATGCCAGTAATTTAAGAACAGGATCATCATCTCTGCTCACATATCATCTTAAATTTTGATCTCAGGTGAAGACTATGAGGTCTCTTCAATATTTCCCGACTATTGAAGATCCAAGCACTAGAAGATCATTGTTTGAGGTAAATCATCTCTATAAGAAGTTTTTTTACTGCAAAATATCATATTTTTGTTCATGCCAGGAAAAAAAATAATCTGGAGTGATGTCCTAGAACTCATTTCATTTTCATTTTAATCAATTAGGTTTTACAACGGATATTGATGGGAACTGATGTGGTGAAAAATGTGAACAAAAATAATGCGTCACATGCAGTCCTATTTGAAGCCCTTGCTCTTGTAAGTTTCTAATTATCAAGTCCTTATCCTTGCACATTCTTGAGGTACAGTTCCGTGCTTTTTGTGAATTTCAGTGCTATTGGCTATGACAAATGACATTTTAGTAAATTCGTTCTTTATGGAGAACAGTTCTCTTCTTATATAATGCATGGTTATCTCTAAGTCAAAACTCAAAACTGATCTTGTGCTTCTCTTCTTTCCACTTTGAGAGCTGCTCCTTTTATCAAATTGCTGCTTGTTCATCAAAAAAAAATTGCACTCTTAACCCTTTGTGCACATTACGTGCTAAGACATGCTATATGGCACTGTTCAGATTTTCAAAAACTTGACTGCTGGTTAAATTCTCTTGTTTCTCCTGCTTTCTTGGAACATTTGAGGGTTGAATTCTAAGCGCTTTACTGTAGGTCATGCATCTTGATGCCGAAAAGGAAATGATGTCTCAGTGTGTTGCATTGCTTGGGAAATTCATTGCTGTCCGCGAACCTAATATTCGTTATCTTGGCTTGGTAAGTGGTAGCAGCATGTTTATTCTTGTTATTTCTTCTATTATTTTTAATTTTTTTTGCCTGTGTAAGAGGTTTTATAGTTCATCAGTGGCATGTTGTAATACGTTGGTCCTATATATGCCAAATTTCTCACAAACTAACTTGCAAATAAATCCAGTTAACAGCATGCCAGCCTAGACGACTGTCTGATTCCCCTTATGTTATTATTGCCAAAATGCAGGAGAATATGACTCGGATGTTGATGGTTACAGATGTACAGGACATTATAAAACGACATCAAGCTCAAATTATTACCTCACTGAAGGACCCTGATATCAGGTGGAGTATGGGTATTAAGTTGGAAGTATTCTATTTTTAAGATTTTTATATTATGACATCTGCGTGTAAGCAAAAGTAGAACTCTTTTGGAAATTGGTAACTTCTTAAAGAAATCACGTTGGCTATCGCTGCTTATCATTTGTCTGATAATACATCTGGAGTCTTATTTGATTATCTGCAGTGTTCTTTGTTCAAATTGTGTTTCCCTTTTTTGATAAAATCAGGGAAAGAGATTCCTTGTAAAGCCTGTCGCCTGTTACGTTACGACTCAGTTTAGCACATGTTCTCCAACTCAGAGTTTTAATTGCTTCCTTTACTGATGTTAACTACTCTCTATACAGCATTAGGAGACGTGCCCTTGATTTACTTTATGGAATGTGTGATGTTTCTAATGCAAAGGACATAGTAGAAGAATTATTACAGGTATATAACCACCTGACTCTGAGTTATATTCAATTTTTCTGTATTTTTCTTTTCAATGTATTTGGATTTCTCCTCTATGGAATGAAAATGTTGAAGAAGGTTAAGAGAAAATATGCAACTAACTTTATGTCTTTCCAGTATCTCAGTACAGCGGAGTTCGTGATGCGTGAAGAACTGTCACTTAAAATAGCAATTCTTGCAGAGAAGTTTGCTCCTGATCTGTCATGGTATGAAATTGATATGGAACAGAAAATGCACGTTGTTTTCATGTACTATGTGAAGTCATGCTTGAGAGATTGTTTCATACAAAGATCTCGTGTTTTTGTTGAGTACTCAGATCTAGATGTTTCTGCGAACTGTGTTTCCTTCTTGGTATATGATGTGATGATATCTAAGAGTGTATTCCTGTTTCACATGCAGGTATGTCGATGTCATCCTTCAATTAATTGACAAGGCCGGCGATTTTGTCAGTGATGACATTTGGTTCCGTGTTGTGCAGTTTGTTACAAACAATGAAGATCTTCAGGTAACTATAGTTGTCCTTCCATTGGTGCAGTGTGGTCTTAGCTTCTATATAGGTGGAGGTCAGTCTTCTCTGTGTCTTATTTTCAAACTTCTTTCCTCAGCCTTATGCAGCTTTGAAATCCAGAGAATATCTTGATAAGCCTGCCATTCATGAAACAATGGTCAAGGTGCGTTCTTTTGCAATAACACTTTACCCTGTTAATGTTAATGAATAATTATAAACCATCCAGAAGCTGAGGATATTGCTTAGTCCTTTACTATTTTTGGTGTAAACATGAATATATGGAAGTCAGAATCTTTTGTTGATGTTCTCTGTAAGTTGTTAATAGATTAGAACATCTTTCTATATTCTTCTTCTGTAATTATGGACAGCTAAACATTATATGCTGCAGTTAATATTATACAACAAATGTTACTTTCTCAAAATAATAAATTATAAACCCTGTGGATGTTGTTGTTGCATAATTGTGATATTTTGGCTGCGTAATTGTGATGCAATACATTGCTAGCTGCAAATAGGAATGGCTAACCCCGTAATTTGATACGCTGAACACTTGCATGAGCTGTAAGAACACATTATACTAAGACTGCAGTGCAGTGTCTACTATGACAGGAATTCAAATTGTTGAAATCTAACTACTGGAGTAAACTGTTTGAAGGGGTTAATCTAATGTAGGGGTTTGTGTTTGCATAGGCTTGATTGCATTTTGTTTTACCTATTTGAACTCATGAGCGCTCGGAACATCTGAATATTGGCAATTGACATATAAAATACTAGAGGTTGCTCCGATCACCTGAAGACACATGCTTAGTTGTGAAAACCAAGTCTTAGATATTTGATTCCCAGGTGGAAGAGTAGCTGAACGTGTCCCTTCCCACAAAATTTAGAGAGAGGTTGACTTGAGATGTCCCTAAGATGTCAATACACCACTGGAAACAAGTAAACAACTTCTTCTCTATGATCTTCACCTTGGTCTAGTGCATACCCTATACCAGGAATAGTTTTCTCTTGAAGATTCAAAAGTTAAGCCATGTCCTTATCAATTTTAGCTACGATTTTGCATGTCTCTCTTTTAAATGCGCCCAATGCTTTTAATAGGGAAAAGTGCAAATAGTGACCAGGTCAAGGGGCTTGAAGTGAAAAGCGATATGTGAAACACAATTCTTTTTTGTTACAACATCTAAAAGAACCAAACATATATAAATTTAGTACTATAATGATATAATTATGAAGTTGCAATACCCTTCGGGGTGGCCTAGTGGTTTGGGCTTGGGACTTCCATGTTGGAGGTCTCAAGTTCGAAACCCCTTGCCAGCGAAAGCAAGGGGTTTGCCTTCTGGGTCGAGCTTGTCGCACTGGGCTTGCCTAGTGCGGGTTACCTCTCCTATGTGGTTTGTGAGCTATTGCATAGGAGCGGGGGTTTTACCCTGTGCGCACCCAAAGGGTAGCGACTGAGGGTTTCCCTTGTCATAAAATTTTTTTTTTTATCAAGTTGCAATTAAAATAATTAATTTATATTCAATGTACAATAATGCCGGTATTAATTCAACTCATTGAAGTTGAGAGTTCATAGAACCGTATTAGGGTTCACTTTGCATGCCATTGTTTGAAGTGCACACTTCTTTGAAGCGCATGACTTAATCCATGAAGCTATAACCTCACTTTGCACACTTGCCTTAAAACGAAAAGGCGATGGTTTTTAATAACACTGCATGGGCCTCTTCTTGTTCAAGATTGCAGCTCAAGCATATAACACCTAAAAAAAAGGTTTGCATGGCCTCCTCTAACTAACATGGGTTGCCTTGTATTTCATTGTTGGCTACAATATCTAACCCTGTCATGTAATTTTAACAAACAAAAAAATGTGTCAATAGAGTTTTGCCTAGTGTTCAGTTTCTTTTCAAGTTTTACAGACTAATTGCAATAGTGCAAACATGAACTCCCAACAAGCAAAATTTCTTTTCCACATGTTTCTACTCTAAATCTTGATGTGTGCGGGTCCTACCTCATGTCAATGATGGAAACAAAACATTATTGCGAAGCTAATGGAATATTTAATTTGGGTGTTGTATGATGGAACAGGTAAGTTCATATATCCTTGGAGAATACAGCCATCTTCTTGCCAGAAGGCCAGGATGTAGTCCGAAGGAAATCTTCAGCCTCATTCATGAGAAGCTTCCTACTGTTTCGTAAGGGCATTTTAACATTTGATCTCAGTTTGCCATCATTTTTCTGTTATCTTACACCAGTGATATTGTTCAGGACTTCAACAATTCCTATTCTTCTTTCGACATATGCAAAAATTTTGATGCACACACAACCACCAGATCCGGAGCTACAGAATCAGATATTGGCAATATTCAGAAAGTAAGTTTTAAGAGTGATGTAATTTGTGCATCCTTTATGTTATTCAGTGTGCCAATATATCCAAATATATTCAGCTAATGGATAAAATTGCACAAATATCCTAGATATGAGAGTTGCATCGATGCTGAAATACAGCAACGAGCTGTGGAATACTTAGAGTTGAGTAAGAAAGGGGCAGCTTTAATGGATGTCTTAGCTGAAATGCCTAAGTTCCCTGAGCGACAGGTATGAAACCAACTTTACGTTTGATTAATTATTATCTACACTGTGTTTGCATAATTGACCTTTTTGGTTTGAGGGATGGCCTTCAGCTACATTGTTATTCCCTCACAAGAGTACAATATATTGTTTTATTCTTTTCCTTTTTTAGTTATCATTGATTTTAGCCACAAATTCTCTTTGGATGTAGTCCTCATTAATTAAAAAGGCTGAAGATACTGAGGCCGATACTGCTGAACAAAGCGCAATCAGGCTGCGTACACAACAGCAGACCTCTAATGCTCTAGCAGTAACAGATCAACCCTCTGCTAATGGTACTCCGCCAGTCAGTCACCTTGGTTTAGTGAAGGTTCCCAGCATGGCCAACACGGTAAGATGTTTCTTGCACCATTATGCTGAAGTGTGGATTTAATTGTTTAACGGTGAGTATAAGACCGTAATTAACATTTACTACATGGTCAGGATCGTAACTTAGCAGATCAAGGGGAGACTGAGCCAGATGGAACTTTGACTGTTGTGGATCCTCAACCTCCTTCAGTACCTTCACCTGATGTCCTGGGAGATCTTTTAGGTCCATTGGCTATTGAAGGTCCTCAACCTGCCCATAACTTGAGTTCCGGTGTCGGCATTGCTCCAAATGCAGAGGATGCGCTAGCACTTGCACCTATTGAAGAACAGACTGCAACAGTCCAGGTACTGCTTCCATCCAACTTTGGTAATTTTGCTTTACCTTCTGGCTTTCATGTGATGACTTATAATTATGTGAAAGAAAGATTCTGCCCTCTCCTTCTGTCTGTGGTTCCCATGGTAATTTAACTAAATTCAAAATATGATCCAAATAGTATTTGGCTAGTAATAGGGGCATTCTTACCATGACCACAAATACACGGCTCTGGCCAGTGGAAGTTCTTTTAACTGATTTTAGTCTAAGACTGACATGATCCACATTCCAAACTCAGAGAGCTTGTTTGCCACATTTATAATTTTGCTTCAGTTTCCTTGTCACCTCTAAGTTCATGCTTCTGAGCATCTTGTTTTATGATTCATGGATGTAGCCAATAGGAAATATTGCAGAAAGGTTTCAAGCCTTGGTCCTCAAAGACAGTGGTATACTGTATGAGGATCCTTATATTCAGGTACTTGCTCTGTCATTTTTTTGGTACTATCACTGATGGGCTTTTCAGCTCTTAGCTTAGTTTGTTTATGCAATTCCAGATTGGCACAAAAGCAGAGTGGCGAGCACATCATGGACGACTGATCCTCTTCTTGGGAAACAAGAATACGGCTCCGCTTGTTTCAGTTCAGGCTCTGATATTGCCCCCATCTCATCTGAGAATAGAACTGTCATTAGTACCCGAGACAATTCCTCCTCGTGCACAGGTTAGATTATTGTTGTGCTTCTATTAGGATTGGACTTCCTGCACTTTGTTCTTGTAAGTCATTTTTCACCTTTTGATTACCTAGTGAAATGAACTCCTGCAGGTTCAATGTCCTCTTGAAGTAGTCAACCTCCGTCCAAGTAGGGATGTGGCGGTTCTTGACTTCTCATATAATTTTGGGGTGCAGTTGGTATGAGACTTTTATTTTCTGATCATCAATCCACAGTTCTTATAGTTATGTGTATTGACGTAGTTTTGCATTTACAGGTCAATGTTAAACTTCGACTCCCTGCCATCTTGAATAAGTTTCTTCAGCCTATTACAGTATCTGCCGAAGAGTTTTTCCCGCAGTGGAGATCACTATCTGGGCCGCCACTGAAGCTCCAAGAAGTGGTACGTCTTTTTTTAGTTCTTGCTTGACTAGTAGAATATACATATCTTTCTGTAATCTGTATGTACTAGAATAAGAACGTTACTAGTAAAATCCGGAACTTCTCTCTTTCTGTGTGTATGTAGTTTCTATTGTAATCCCAATCACCATCCCTTTATTTGGCTAATATGACCAGGTTAGAGGTGTAAGACCAATGTCACTTCTGGAAATGACAAACCTGCTCAACAGTTTACGCCTGATGGTTTGTCCAGGGCTTGTAAGTTTTTGATCTTTTATCATTCCTCTAGTTTGGCTCAGTCCATGTGAATTTATTTCTTAAATTGTCCTTCTGATTTCTTATTCAGGATCCAAATGCAAATAATTTGGTTGCTAGCACAACTTTCTACTCTGACAGTACACGTGCCATGTTGTGTTTGGTAAGCTAAGGGTTGTGGTTTCTGGGCATCAATGTTCTGTGAAATGTCCTTAATCTGAAAGTGATTCAATTGGATATTGTATGACTTGTATTTGTATGATATGGTAACTGTGACTGGTTAGAGCTGTTCACAAACTTTTACATTAGCCTGTAGTCAAAAGTTGTCATTTCCTTCTGTTGGAGGTGGTAATTGTTGTACCTTACATAGGATGTCAGTGGTATAATGTATCATATGGTTATTATTATCTAACTTCTATGGTTGTATACAGGTAAGAATAGAAACAGATCCAGCTGATAGAACTCAACTGCGTATGACAGTTGCTTCTGGAGATCCTACTCTGACACTCGAGTACGACCAAAATGTGCATTTGTAATGTGACTTTTTGGTGTTCATAACCAACTTATTATTAACTTTCAAACTTTCTTCTTACTATGTAGGTTGAAGGAGTTCATTAAGGAACAATTGATTATTATCCCTACTGCTCCCACGGCTGCTGCACCACCAGTTCCTCAGCCAACCTCTCCACCTCCACCAGTATCAGACCCTGGGGCACTGCTTGCTGGTTTGCTTTAAGTGGTTTTCAATTTGTGGTGGACTTTGTCCACAAACGACGGCTGTAAAATTTGTTTATATTGCACACCCACCAGTCCCAAAGGCAAGATGGACATTGAGAAATGGGATGCCAGGGCTGGCGGAAGAGAGGGTGAGACTTCTGATCGGCATAGCATATCATTGGATTTCTGGGACGTTAAATCGGAGTTTTGAGATTCTTTTGCACATATATCTTGTGCTTTTGTGAGGTCTGTAGTCTTTAGATGTGAATTCTTTTCTTTCTTCTCCTTTAAATTTTATATTTGCCTTTAGTCAGGCTTTACACATTGGTTTGCCCCTATGTATTTTAGTTTCCTACAATTATACTTAGGAAAAAGAAAGAGCATTGATTGAATTTCTTGCCCATTGTTGTCTTGAAGATGTGTTAAAAGCGTTTCACATGATAAACACTCAATAATCTAAATTGAACTTGTCCTGTCGGACTGCTTGTTAATTCAGCAGCGTAGGATTTTTTTTCATTTCGTTATTGCTTGTCTTGAGCTATTAAGGCTAGTGGATGAAAATGCAGGACAACAACTGGTAAATATATCATATCCATCATAATGTCTTCTTTCTATTTAAACGTTTAGATCTTTCAATGATAACGAAAAGAATTGGTAACTGAAGGGCCTCTTTTTACAGTAAAAAATATCAGATAAGCACCAATGAGAAAGGTTGCTTATCCATCAAGGCTGGAGCGAATTACCACAGCCTCCTAATAATCTTTTCTCGAAGAATCTGTGCATGGTGAAGTCTTTCTGAATCAACCCAGTTACTCCTGTATCATGGGGAAATTATACCTTTTTTTATGACAAAATCAGTGATACCAAATGATGGAACTTGATTAAAAGTTGCAGCTGACTAATTTACTTGGCAGACATCACGAGGGGCTTTCTCATTTTGTTTCATTCTCCAATTGTGATGAAAAGTAGCAATGGTAAGCCCCTTCAATCAGCCATTGTGTATGCCCAAGATGCACCACCTTACATAGTGATTAAGCATCAATCATCTCCATTCCCTACAGTTGCCGCACTTCCAATCATCTTCTCCAGACTCCTCGTCATTCCAAGGTGAACAATGACGGTGGATCCATATTTCACATGTTTCACAACAAAGATCAGGGCATGGTTCTTTACGTGAACACATCTTACATGGTACTGCAAAAGCGGCAGTAGGTATTGTACTAACTGCAGGCTCGTGCTCAACATAAGACGTATCAGCATTCTTATTGGGTAGAAACCTTGATGATGTGTCAACATCCTTGTTTAAAGTGGCAGACGAGTCAACTCCATCCAATGGGCCAAGATCATCCGATGCAAGTAATTCATTGAAAGAGAAACAGGTCTGAGGCTCAAACTCCATATACTTGCATCCATGACCATATTCCTCAGAATTCTCCCTTGAAGTATTCCTCAGAACATTCAAGGGATCGCTTGCAAAAGGGGTATCTGAATCCTTCTCAAGTCTTACATGTCTTCTTACTGGCTGCTTAGCACCCGGTTCAACATGAGTTGGCATTTCATCTTTAGGGAACACTATGTTTCCTCCTCCAAGAGGAGTGGATAACTCAGAAGATTTCAAATCAGTCTCATTCTCTATATGACTTCTGACTGACTGTTCTCTTTGACCTGGCACAGACATTGTTTCCACATTCCGTTCACAATCACCCACTGGAAAGTGCTCAGTAAGTTCTTCAACAGCAGAAAGAGGCATATTATCCTCTAAAGCTGGAGTGGCCATATTCTCATCTTTCTGTAGCTCTGAAATGAACCCAGAATCAATTCCTTGTCTATCCATCTTTGAAGCCCTTGCGCACATCCTCTTTTCTTTGCTTGTTGGATCTAAGTAAGGACAGATGGGCATTTTAATCCTACGACACTTGCAACATTTGAACCCCACCACTTCAAAAATCTTTGACTCCTCAAGTTCAACAGCTTCAGCGTGGTACCAATCTGTGACTCACAAGATTAATTGTCAACCCAAAGAAAGGTAACCAACAAACTCAAGACAAACATACAAGATTCCTGCATAGAAAAAACTTACATGTGCATGTTTCACAATGGATGTACATTAGATAAGGATCATATGGCTTACGGCAAAGGCGGCAACTAGGTCTTACTGAACCACAATCTGGATTTCCCCTCAGAAGAATGTGTTTAAATCTAAAATCACCAGTATCCTCATTATTCTTTCTCCAAATAACGCCCCAGTGGTGCTTCCATCGTGTCACCAAATTTGAACTAGCATGCTTCACCTTAGAAGAATGCTTTAGAGTCGCAGTGGATGCAGATGGATTGCTAGAACTACCAACTTTTCCTCCTTTTCTGGCTGACACGGGAATTGGAATGTCTTTTCCTTGCATCAGTAAAGGACTAGTAGGAGATTCATGACTACTTTCAGCTTGTGTTAAAGCTGTATTCTGATAACACTGTTTACAGGAGGTCATAAACTCAGTCTCCTCATTAGCAATAACTGTTGAACTAATGGTACATTGCTTGTGACATAGACCTACAAGAAAAATTCTCAGAAGTTTAATAGATCAATTGCTGATACACTGACTGACGTGCAAGCCAAAAATAATAATACATTAAGTAGCTAATCAATTGGTACCTTGGCATGTATTGCACTTGACTACATTTCTGGAAAAGAGAGATCACATCAATAAAGGATTGTATAAAAGAGCTGAAAGGAAATTTGAAATAAACATTAAATGGATACCTAAGTAACACATCCACTTCACATGAAGCATAATAATATTTAGCATTGCCATCTCTCTTCTGTGCAAGATAAGAGTATATATCTTTACAAGAAGCCACCAAGCACCTTTTCTGCAACTTGGGAAGTGCATCAGCAAACTTGTTGGCTGAGGGGAGATCTTTTTCCAAGTTTTCTTCATAATTTTTTATTAAATACAAAGGAATCCGCGACTCAGAAAACCAATATTTTTCCTTTCCCTCCTCCTGACTTTGCTCTACTTCTATTATACTCTTCTTGACACGAGATGGGAGATGTTTCTGATTTCCAAAAGCAACACTATATCTAATCTCATTTTCAACTATTCTTTTATGGCATATGGAAGCATTTCTAAAGGAAGATGCTTCTGACTCGGGACCTTTTCCATCCAGGAGGCTCTGTTCAGGACTAACAAGATCACTCCATCTCACATGCATATCTAGGTACCTGACCTGTTACATGACCAAACATTATCAGAATACATAGCCTGACTCAGACTTTTCTGCAGAACGAAAGGAATTAAATCATCTATTGCAATGTCATAAATCACCTGAAGTGCAAGTTGTGATATTGTCTTACACAGATCAACTGCAGCTCGCCATGCAAGCTGCCTGCTTATTTTGGCAGTCTTGGACCCTTCAGCATCATAAATACCAGGTATATTTCTCAGACCACCTGCTCGAGTAAAAGTTGTTAGTGGATTCTTCCCCACTCCAAAATTTGTATTTCACTGAATTTATGAAAACAAAAAATATTAAATCTTCTATGAAGGACAAAAATAAGTTCATTGGGTACACAAGGTACCATGACGCGCTGCTTTCTTCAACATTGATCGAGGTAGAGTTGCTTTATGGAAGAGAAGCTTCGAGAGTATGCCTCCTCTCCACCAAGTGAAGTCCTTCAGTTTATTTTTGCAATCATCAGCTGTTACTTTAACCATTAACGATGGTTTTCTACCTCGCTTCCATGATTTATGCTTATGAGATGATTCCACAACACCAGCAGTTGAATGAGTGATGGAAGATTCAGATGTCCCACAATCAACAAGCTTAAACCAGTCCCCAGAAAAAGCAACAAACCGGATATTCTCCTCAAACTGCAGTGCATACACTATGTTCTTGAGCATGAAGAACATACTTTGTATAGGTAATATCATATGTAAATAATAGCTATAATATACAGTAGGATCCAATAGCACTTTGGAAAATCAACAGTTGGGGACTCATAGAAAAAGTTTAAAACTGGGATAAGGCTTCTTATTTATATGCAAAGCTACCAGTTTATAAATAACAAGTATTCAGTTCTTAGCACATAAATTCGTAAAATATCAAATCAAGAGTGCAACTTAAGAAAATTTAGATTTTGCAATGTAGTATTATGCCAGATTCATTATTGAAATTTAGTTTGTCACTACTGCACTTGCGGTAAAATAAAAATTCCTCAATGAACAAGCACAAAGTTGAGGGCAAAAGCTTCATGTGCAAATAGTGTGGATGCACCTCTGAACTTCGTCCAGCAACAGATTTTTTTAGAAGTTGTTCAGTGCTGATGCCTGATGGTAACTTTTCCTCCATTCAGTTCCCATGTGATTCTCTCATTATTTAATACCAACAACATTTGTCTTAATAATATAAAACATAGACTAAACAAGTCGCTTCCTTGAGCAATAACATTAATTTATTAGATTTTCTTGTATTATTAAATGTAAATTGTTTACAATGAATGCTAATGTTGTTTATCTTAAAAACCACTACAATGTCTAATACTGGTTAGTTTATAGTCCAGTAAAAGAATAATGTTTGGATTAGGTGAAAAAAGAGAGGCAAGAGGAGAGGAGGTAAGAAGAGGGGATAACTGATATTACCCTTGTAGTTTGGAAGTAGAAGGAATAAAACTAGATAGGTATACAGCTCTGCCATTTATAACAAAATAAATTATGTGAAATTATAAGTTCTGACCCCTAAGAGAACTAAACCAACTTTTCCTTATTTGTGGTCACATCAAGTTCTGACCCCTAAGAGAACTAACCAACTTTTCCTTCTTTGGTGTTCACATCCTTCCTCGAAACAAACCTAGTTTTCATCTAGTCAACCAAGAAACTGAAATTGATGAAGAAAGCATGTTGTGACAGACACTTACACAAAGTGCTAACAAAATCAACAAAATAAAATTTCCTCAATAACTTACTTGAAGCAGAAGAGACTTTATCACCGTGCAACTAGTAGCTTCTTCTGCCTGTTTATGCCATTTTTTTCTAAAAGCTGTACTTAGAAAAGGACCAACTGTCAGACCACATAAGCCCTCCTCCATCAATATAATATATGTAGCAATACCACGTAGATTTCCCTCCCCAACACTTGCAGAACGAAGATCAGCAAGTATCTTCACTGCCCCCTTAATGGCATTTGATGCTGCAGCATTTAACAAGCATCCTTTCTTACTAGTCACAGCAGCCTTACAATTAAGACACCAACTACATCTTTCCCTTGGTACTTCCACAACCTTCTTTTCAGTATTCGGCCAAAAAAAGCGTGTTGTTGCTGATGAGAAAGCTTTTGCTTGAAGTAAAGCATTGGCAGAAAGTTTCTGCCTATTGTCTGAAGCATGACTCTCAGTACCTTGGTTTTCTCCGGGAGAAAGTTCAGCTAGATTTGCAGCAGCAGATGCAGCAAAATCTCCATGCAGATAACTATTTATGTATTGTTGAGGTTTAAAGGATGACCCCATGTAAAAGCAACCACCAGGTGCAATATATTCCACTCCAGCTTGTTCAGCACTTCCCTTGATCAATGAACTAAGTGACAATGTAGAGAAACTAGTACATTTTGTTCCATTTGGTCTGTCGGAACCAATTTCAGACAGTTCACCATCAGGGAAAAAGACATTGCCAAGAATTTTCCAGTATTGCATTATTCCTTTGCATATCTCCAGATATAAAGTACTGTGCTGCGCATTTGCATTAAGTGCTAGCAGGACTCTGGGAATGCCCTTCTCGTTGTAGTATCTGAAAATAGAGTCTGCGCCAGCCAAGGCCTTCAACCTACAACCAAAGATCAGAATGTGTTTCAGAAAGAGACAGGGCTAAAGCTGATTGCAGCCTAAACTACAAAGGATTAAGTGCATTCTATATCTCCAAATAGAAGATCATCCAACAGCCAAATAAGGAAACTGAACAGAGTTTATCCGAGAAGAAGTTATAGAGACATACACAAGCAAATGACTGCAAGTACCCATGAAGATCTGTCCATACGAATCAACACCAAAAAGCTCTGCTCCTTTCAGAGTTGTTCCCCTCGTAATTTTTGGTTCAATTTTGTTGATTGTACATTCAGGACAATACCATTCCCCTTCTGGTATATGTGTCTTGCTAACTCCAATGCACCTTGCATGGTAAGACGATGGACACCCATCACAGCAAAGCAAAGTCCCCTCCATAGCGCAGAGACAGCACTCATCACTGTTACTGTTTTGAACTACACCAGAGACATAATCTTGGTTACTAACCTTGGGTCCTAAACTATCGGTACTACAACCCTGCTTTCTTTCATGATTTTCTTTACAGAGCTCGGTTGCATCTTGTTCCTTACAGGCAGAAGTTTTAGCATATCTAGGATGCACTATTCTTGGTGCACTGACACAAGCAACATCTGTAAGTATATCTGACTCAATAGCTAACTTTGATTCTTCACGCGTGTTGATTTCTGTTCTTATTTCTTCAGATTCTAGAACATCATCACACAAAATCTGCAAAACCATGATCTTCCTTCCAGCAGATAACAAGTAATATTCCCTCTGCAAAGTATGGGGATAAAAACCTTTCCAACCAGGTTGTTCTATGTATCCCATTACTGTTAAATAATGAACTAAAAACACTGGCCAAGTCATTGTATCAAGCAAGCCCCAATCAATGCCCCTATCAACAAGCAGCATAAGTTAATTCAGACTTTTCATCGGTCAGTGTTCAACAATGCACCTGATATGAAATAATCTAAGAATAATAAGCATAAATATGCAATGCAAAGGGAAGTTCCCCGACTTTTGCTCATCCATAGAAAGATATATGAGCAATGTAAATCAATAAGAATAACATAGGACAGTTGAAATATCATGTCATTACCAAAAGGCAATTGGCTTCTGCTAATAAAGTTGCATGATTGCAGTGGAATTGTGGAAATTATTCATTCACAATCTAGAGTAGATTGACTTTTAGCCAAAGGGCTATCAGAAAATCATGACATTCCAATGTCTTTAGGTAGGTATCAGCGGCAGAACAACCCTGTGCAAGTGCAGGCAGACAGCAGACCAAGTAGAAATGAAACTGTATAGTGTCATAAATGCAATAGGTAAATTGGGCTTGTCAATTTGATAACCCTGTCTAACTATCTAGCTTTTAGTTTCTTTCTGCAAGCAGATCTCTAGACATTCTTCTGATTTCATATATTTTTGTGGAAGACTGGTGGCAGCACTCAAGGAATAAGTATGAAAACAGAATTTCATTAGAAGTATTCAACAATCAAAAATTTCATTTAAACAATCAACCACATGATGAAAAACTCCTTCATGAAATAATTAGATATGCTTACCTTAGGCATTTTGATGCAAGCACAGAATCATCAGACGACAGCTTGTTGAGGTGGCGCCTCAAAGCACACATAAGGGCAACATGAACAGAGTCGAACAATGTGTTTGGAGCAGAGAAGTTGAGTGCTCCGACAAAATCTTCAAGTCCAAATGGATATAAAAACAATCTGATACTAAACGACCGTAAAAAACTATAGACAGACAAGAGGTATGATACATACTCCTCTGGAATACCAATACTGTCAGATGAAGGAGGCAGTTGAGGTGCAGGAATTAGAGGCACTTCTACCCCCGAACTCAAATCCTGCTCCATATAATATTCAGACAAATCACTCACGAAATCAGAATCACGTCCTTGGTGGTTGACCTCAAGTTTATCTGTACAACCTATGCCCCGATCTTTTGTCTCAAACTTATCAATTACGCCATTAAGTGGCTCAGCTGGATTCTCAACACAAGACTTAGTACTCGTTGCCTCCATCCTAGCAACTAATTTGTCTAGCTTCTTCTTTCTTTTCAACCATTGACCATTCAACTCATCATCTTCAAACGAAACCACCCTCACTTCACTGCTATCCATATCTTCAAAATCTCCATCCTCATAAACAATCTTATACAAACCAGTATCATAAGATATGATCTTCCCCATGTATTTCCCACTGCCCTTAAACTCCTTCCTAACATATGTTCCTAAAAATACCTTAGGCCTCAACACTGTAGCCTGTTTCTTCCCATTCGGATCCACCTGATCATTCTGAACATAGTTTTGACGCCTTTTTCTGCCTCGCCTCACTGATCTGTCCACGGAAGCCCTCATTCTACCAATCAAATCACAATCTATCCAAATCACACCATAAACCAATTTATTTTGTTTTTAAAACACAACACAAAACAGTTATTCACCACAGTGATGATCACCTTGTTACTTATACTGGTTTGGATTGCACCTATTTCACATATACAACGAATATGTTAGGGTTTTTTCCATAGATGGCAATAACTCAAAACAACAACAAAAAATAATCAGCAGATTATGAAGCATTCAATCTGTATATTTAAGTCGATATTAAGGTTTGAACTCAACTTAAACATATAAGTCTCCGGCTACCGTTATATACGAATGAAAAAATAATGTGTTCATCCACACATACATAGGCACTACACTGATATATAAATTGAACATTCACACACACATACACATACCTTGTTAAAGAAGATGCAGCGCCAGTGATGAAGAGCTGAAACGGTTCCGGCGATGAGAGGAGTTGTAACGTGAACGGTGACGAGGCTTCTCTGCCCTAAACGGAAAAACCACACTCTGCTACAAGGAGTTTATAGTGAATAGGGTTCTCCATTTATATATTTAGTGGGCTTAGAAATATATGGTAACTCAGTTTTTCTGAGTTTCAAACTCGTGACTCGGGCGAATTTGGCGGTGTGTGAGGCTATTTGAATCCCGAGAAATTAAAAAAAAATTGAAATTCTACTATTTTTTTAACTGTCTTCTTTTCTTCTTCTTTTTTTTCATCGACAATCCATTTAAATGATTCTTTTGTTTCCAACTTAAGAGTGGTTCAAAAATGAAGTGAATTTTTTTTTTTACCCTCCCTAGGAGCTCCTAATCCTTTTGCTCCCTTGGTGACTCGAACTCACAGTGGTGTTTACCATCCGAGCAACTCCCTCTCGTTAAAATGAAGTGAAATTAATAATTTAAATTGATTTTTTAATATTAATTTATGAATAGTTAGTTATTGGTTTGAAGATTTCGGTAATAACTTTAAAAAAATTCAGGTTATTGATTTTTAATGGTTTGAGATTTTTTCTTGCATGATCATAAATTATATTTATATCATTCGGTATATAAAGTTAGAGTTTGGTTCTACTTTAATTTTTAACTATCTCAAACTCTCAACTATTTTAAAGGAGGAACTTTTGCATATAGTCACCCAAAAATAATTTAATTATGCTCCATTGCTATAGTTTGCTAATTACGATTTGTAGCTACATGTTAGAGCGAGGAGAGAAGCGATCGAGATTGGGAGAGGGAGGCGAGAGAGGGGAGAGAGGCAAATTGTAAATGTATATCTGTCGAATTGTATAAGTATATCTGTCAAATAATTATATATATGTAACTGAGATACATATGTATTTGTATATCTGACGAACGAGATTGGGAGAGGGAGGAGAGAGGGCAGAGAGACGAATTGTATATGTATATTTGTCAGATAATTGTATATATAACTGATATACTTATGTATTTGTATATCTGGCGAGCGAGATTGGGAGAGGGAGGAGAGACGCGAGCGAGAATGGGAGAGAGAGGAGAGGGGCGAGTGAGAAAGGGCAGAAAGTGGAGAGAGGCTAATTGTATTTCTATATCTATCATATCATTGTATATATGTGTGTATAATTTGTATATGTATAAAAGAGAACATGAGACGTAATTACAACTAAATTTAAGTTGTGAGTTGTAATTAATTCAAACTATAGTTATGTTAGCTAATTAACTAGTATATGTTTGTTTTTCCGCGTAATTTTCCCATTTCAAAAGGTATATTTGCTTTTGAGCAAGATTCAATTTGTTAACTTCAATTTGAATCAATCATGTTTTAACATTGGCATTGTAAAACCATCTTCAATTATTTGAGTCATCTTCTCAAACATTTCAAATTCAACTATATCAAATAATTAAATTTAAAAGGATATTGTTTTAACTTTGAATGTCTTTTGAATCGTAACAATCACTCTAATATTGATGATTTAGACCTATTTTATACTAATACAAAATATTATACAAGTAAAAAAATATATTCTAGCTGGCATGCTCAAACAGGTGATGCCTTAATTTTCTATTTTAAATACTTCTACCACTTCTAGTTTTTTTTGTTTGTTTGTATAACAATTAATTCAATCGAAAAAGGTTTTCAAAACTATAATAAAAAAACTTAAATATAAACATTTGTTATGTTATATAACGTACAATAATTTATATGTATCTATTCATATCTTATGAATTAGTACAAGAAATATTATACTAATAATTAATTATTAAAGTATAATTAACTATAATGTATTTTACAAATTTATGAAAGCAAGCTATTAAATAATATAAGATCATTTTTTTAAAAAAAATTGAACCCCTATAATCCATTATAAAAGTATGAAAACATTATAAAATTTACAACTAAAGATTTCATAATTACATATAAAACTATTTAATTGTATCATATAAATGATACTAATACTAAAAGAAATACCAAATATATTCAAAGAATATGAAAGAATAACATGATATGAAGAAGAATTATGGTAGACAAGGAAAAAGATTAAAGAAAAAATGTTGGCGAGAAAGATTTACGATTATGCATTAGTGCTCAAAGGAATGAGAAAAAAAAGTATTATTCATATTTTATATTTTTTTTCTTCTCTTTTCATACTATTATCCACACAAGCTGTTTAAATAAAATCAATAAATAGATGATAGGTATTTACCTATAATTTCTTATTAGTTGACCATGGTTAGTCAAATTGGATGTTCACTTTATAAAATTACTCAAATATAATAATTTTACATGATTTAACAAAACGTTTAATACCTTAAAAAAATCAAATATATGACACTTTGTATAGTGTACTAACATTTGTGGTTTTCACCTTGATCATAAGTGGCGTAGGTAGCCACATGTAGTGCAGGATGACCTGCTTACCCCCTTCATCAAAAAGTTTGCACAATGTATATACACTACAACAAAAATAACTTTTAGCGGCATTAAACATAACCATTAATAAAGAGTGTTAAAGTCTTTATCGACATTAGTTAAGTGTCGTTAGAACCAATGTGGCTAAAGGTTTTAGGGACATATACAAAGAATGCTAATTGCCGCTAAAAATACATATTTAGCGGCAATTAAGCTATTTCCGCTAATGACCATTTTTTATGTAGTGATAATACCAAGATTATTTTTATATGTATATATTAATCGTGAATACACTTGATGAAATTTCTAACTTCGCCACTATTCGATACCAAAGATTGAAAAGGTTAGCGAAAGCATGACCCAAGTCTAAACCCAACAACGTGATTTGATTCTCTTAATCATGTCCATTGGGCCTAAGTAAGAAGTAAGTCAAGCCCAGCAAGAGGGCTAAAGAAAAGTTGGTTATTTGCATCTAACGGCCTCTTTAGGCAACCTTTTGAATTCTGTGTCCATTAATTTTGTGCAAATGCCTCTGAAAAATTGAACCTCTTTTTAGGGTATCTTTTATAAATACCAAAATTAGTTCCTTCTTTGCAAAAGAAAAAAAAAAGAATTAAGTGACATTATCATCAAATTTATTTAGGATTTCAGAAAACATTAATATATTATAGCTATAGTTGTAATTCTATTTTCATGTTCCAATCTATAAATGTTCACATTTTCTTTGACTTCTAATTTTCAAAAGTCATAAGATAGCATTTGCTCTTCATGCGATTAGACATACACTTGGACCCATAAGTGAAAAAAAATGAATTTATGAATTTGATCCAATCAATAAATATGTTTTTATTTTGTATATAAACTTAAACTCAACTAGTAATATACTAATAATTACATTATTGACATAAAGAAGAAAAAAGCTTCATGAGAAACATAAGATGAGAGTACAGCCTTTTATGTCATTGAAATAGCTCATGGGTTTATTTAGTATTATTAGATGGTAAAATATGGTGAAGGATTTTTTTATTTTTTAAAAAAATAAAAGTTTTTCTTGTAAGAAAGGAGAATCAATTTGACTTAGTAACCTTAGCAACTTAAAGAGTTTCTTTTTAACAAAATAATGAAAAGACGTGTAACTTTAGTATTTGCTATAATAAATAAATAATTTTTAAATTTATTTTCTGATGTTTAGTAAGAAAGACAAAAAAATATTGTCCAACAAAATTCACTACTAATAAAACAATCAAAATCGACCAAAAATAAGTAACCTTAGGTCGAAAAAAGTGACGTCGTCATTTTTTTCTCTTTTTATTTTTTATTTTTCTTTATAAAAACCGACCTCCTGAGGTATCAAGAGACGTGAATTTTTTTTTTGTTAGAGGAAGAGGAGTGTGCTCTAGAATTGCTTTATCAAAATTGAAACATATTTTTTACTTCTTTGGACATGGAGTGATATAAGATTTACATATATGTAGTTTGCTTAATCTGTTTGTTACCAAAAGTTGTTGGTAATAATATATATGAGCTAGGTGTCTTGTGAATGCCATATAGTATTAGTATCTGGTAGTGGTACATTTTTATTTTACTTGTACAGATGGGATTACTAACAATTATTACTCCCTAAATAAGCATTATACATAATTAATATGCTGGCAATTATAGACTCTTGAGTCAATTATGTAAACCTTGTAATACTAAACTAACAAGTACTAACATTAGATATGAGATTTGTTCCTTAATATAATCACTAGGCACTAGCTTGTCTATTGTTAATATCAATCCAAATATTATCAAACCTTTCGTATATATTCGGTTTTCCTTTGTCAGCATTTATTGATTTCCTAATTAGCTTAATTAAGCTTAATGGAGATGCTTAAGTAAATATTTTGATCCTTTCTTTCTTTTCCATTACTATCTAATGACCCATCCATAATGTTTCGATTACACAAATACTCTTCTTTGGACAATCGTTGACAAGTAACAAGTTATCAAGAATAATCAAGTCAGACTTTCAATTTTATGATCGAATTAAGAATATGCACTTGAACACATATAATCAAATTTACCTCACAAAAGTAGAATTCTTGTGCGCATTCAGATTAATTTCTCGTGCATATTCAGATTAGTGGTGGCAAATGGGCGGGTTGGGTCAAATTTGGGTGGGTTGAAAATGGGTCAACATAAAATGAGTAATAATTCAATCCGCTCATATTTGATATGGGTAAAAATGGATTGGGTAACAAATGAATTGGGGTAAAATACTAGTTTACCCATATTTTCATGAGTAATTATTAGTAGAAAATAATTTTTGAAANAAAATTTTGAAGTTCACAATATTTTTTAAAAACAAACTTAAAAAAAAAATTTGGGGGGTGGGTGGGGGCTGGTAGGGGGTCGATGGTAGGGATGAAAAAATGAAATTTTGAAGTTGAAAATATTTTTTAAAAACAAACTTAAAATTATTTTTTTTGGGGGGATGGAGGGGCTGGTAGGGCGGTGGGTGGGTGGGGGGTCGAGGATAGGGTTGAAAAAATGTGAAGTTCAAAATATTTTTTAAAAATAAACTTATACTTTTTTTTGGAAGGGGGGTGGTAAGGGGTGGGGGGGGGTCGAGGGTAGGGGTGAAAATGTTTTCCTTCATAGCAAACACACCCTAAAACATGCTTAATGCACTTTAAGCAATGTCAATACTAGTACATGATTTGCTTATTTTACACTATTATTTATTATCCAATATAAAATTAAACAAATAAAAAAAATAGAATTAACAAAAGAAATGTACATTTAAAATAGATATTTTTGAAGGCCCAAAGACTTCACATTTTCAATTATACAGAAAAATAATTAGTTTTATAGAAGAAGAGAAGTTACAATATATTTGGTAATATCATGAATTTTGAGTGAATAAAAGTTAGAACATTAACTCATTTGGCTAATCCATATTTTACCCATATTACCCATATTTTATCCATATTTTTATGTTCCTACTCCTACTTACTAAATTTTCAAAGATTCTGCAGCCCTTTACCCCTACTCATGTTACAGGCATAACGGACATGCCATATCTTGTTAAAGGGTTAAGTCAAAAAATAGAATACTTCAACCACGATCCTCCCATGCTATTTTATAATATAGCAGTTGGGCATATATTACAGCAACAATCAAGGCAATAAAAAAACAATAAATATATATATATATATATATACTCATGATATTAAGTTCGAAATGATGTATTTTCAATAATTATAGGTCAAATGTAATTTGGTGCACAAAACTTGATTGGGCACAGTAAATTGTACTGTGGAGTATCCAAAATTTTAGAGCAAATTGCGCCAATTCCTGCGGTTGTTCATACACATTTGGGCCTTTATTTCTTTTGACTCAGCAATTTTCGAAAAGAAAAAGTAAAACATGCGTATCTTCTTTCTATATATAGAAGACTTTATTGTACACATCAATTGTTGCATAATTTCAGTTCCTAAGGTCTTGCTTTTCTGTGCCGCCGATGAGATTAGTTATATTATAACTACATGGAAATGAATAAACGTGATTGGAATTTAGTGGACGGTTTTATGGTCGTTGGTCTACCACTTTGACGGTCCGTCAAACTTTTTTCATTTTTCATTCGGTGTTGTGAATAATTCACATTCTTATGTAGCATAAGATCTTTGAAAGGAATATTGATTCTTATCAAGATTTTTTTAAGAAGCTCGAATCCAAAACCTTTTTTGAACTACTTTGGTTATCTTTCCTTCACATTCATCTATTGTATTTTATATTTTGAATTTTGAGTAGGGCCAAAAGAATTGGTCAATTTTATTTTATTTTTTTGTATATTTTTTAGTTTCAATGATTTCTCCAGGATTTAATGGGATAAGTTTCAAGTAATATAAGGCGCATGCATGAGGGAGACACATACACAAAGCTCCATGCTTAAATTACGCCCAAACTAGTGCGGCCTTCCTTGTCATGATTTCTTGCCAAAGATAAAAATGCAATATTTATATACTAATTATAGAATATATATATATAAGGCAATACTATTGGTGTCTATTGCTACTTTTATTTTTCAACTTTTTAATAATTATTACAGAATTAAAAAAAAAAAAAAAAAAAAAAGCAACACTATTATTACTTCTGCCTCTATTGTTTAGGAGAAGCTAATTTGTGTAAAATTTTGCCAATCCCTTAATTTTTAATAGATAGACAATAATAATTAATACCTTCTAGTACTATTTTCCGGTGAGACAGAATTTTAATTCAAGGAAATAGTATCATTGTCTTTTCTCCCTTCTTCCTTAAAAGTTTTTCTTAAATCATTTTACGTAGCATCGTCCTTTGCTTTGTTGGAGAAGCATTAGTCATTTTCATGATTTAATAAAACAAAACAAAAAAAAAAACACCATTTATATGAGACAATCAACTTGCCACATTTATGATGACAATATTATTACCGATCTTTGACGCTTATAAAATTGGTTGAGCATGTCTTTTCAATCAATTTTCAACTGCTTAATACTGTTATTAGAAAGTAATTTTGACAATTCAAGATCCATTGTTTATTAAGATTTATTATATTTGGATGGTCTTCGCTACTAGAATTACTTATATTTTATCAAATATTTAGCTAAGAAATTCTCCAAATTATATACTAGTATACCTTCTAATTTTCCAAAAAGCTTTACGAGTGTCAGACTTGCAAATTCCAATTTTTATTTTATTTTTAAAAAAATCATAAAATAATAAATATACCTAATCACATCACCCTCAACCGATATAAAAGAAGTACCCAAAGAAAAGGGAAATTAAATACGCAGACGCATGTAGTTCACATAAAGAAAAATTTGGCGGCTTAACATTAAAAAAAAACAAGGTGAGACAGCATAGTAGGTTGTGGAAAACTTCATATGCACTTGTCTATCTGTTTTTCACATGAATCTTGATCCAATCAAACTACTCTTCACATGAATTTAAGTTCTCTACACACTGATGACACAAAAAATGTTTACATAATTAACCTATTTATAAGCTAATTGAAGATAATTCTATGATAGCTAGCTCCAATTAGTAACTTGTCATAAATAGCAAGTAATATGCACTTATTAATGTAAGATCAAGAAAAAAGGTGAAGATGTAACATTACCATGATTTACTAGCAAGTACATTGATATATTTAATATGTTTTAAGTATAATAATTGTGTAAAAAATCATTAATGAATTAAGTTTTGTACTTATTTCTATTAAAATGTTCAATTTCACCCCATAAGGTGTTTCAGATGACCAAAAGCAAAAAGTTGACCTATTCGTTATTGGTTCAGTTTGTTTTTGGTAGAAAGGTAGGTTAGCACCAGAAATTGGAATGGTTGAAAGAGTTAGTGCCTCATTTTTCTTTTCTTTTTACCTTCCAATGGATCATGAACGTAAAGAAAAAATTGGTAGGATAGATAAAAATCTCTCAAAGATTTCGAGTTTGAGCCTTGACTTTTTATTTTATTTTATCAGGGAGCATTTTCCCTTTCAATGAAGATAAATTTGAATTAGTAGGGAGTTCAAAGCACACCAAATGAGAAAAAAAAATGAATATATGAGTTTTTATCAAATTAGGTTTTTTGTCTGACTCACGCCAAAGCTA
This sequence comes from Solanum stenotomum, assembly GCF_019186545.1. NCBI lineage: Eukaryota > Viridiplantae > Streptophyta > Magnoliopsida > Solanales > Solanaceae > Solanum > Solanum stenotomum. The sequence continues at coordinate 4,198,584 of NC_064289.1, forward strand.
ACTTAAAGGAGCCCAGGATTGTTGTCCCGATCCGATGTAGATCATTCTCATCAACACTCCTACATGCTCGAATCCAAATATTATTTATTTGATAGGGAGCATGACATTCAAGGACTATACTATATTCACAACCCCACACGATCCATGGCCTCACATCAATCACACACAATGAACTTGACTCTGATACCATATCAAATTAGGTCTTGACCTAATTCACATCCTAAAATCTAGCTCAAAGAAATAAGGTTTTTTGAACCTTACATGAGGCCAGAGTTCTCGTCCTAATCCATGTGGAGCATTCTCATCAGTAGTTTTACTTAACACTTTAAATTATTACTCTATTTGTCCCAATTTATGCGATATCCTCTCTTTTACAGTCTAAAGAAATCACATTTCCTCATTTGGTAAATATTTTACGGCACAATCTTCGTTTTACCCTTATGTAATCCTACTTAACATTTTATTGTGAAGAAAAATCAACTAAAAGTAAGAACTAAAATGATTTCATAAGAACAATTTGATAAACATAATAAAGATGTCCTCTATTTCTTAGATTTTTATGCCCGGTCAAAAGATACTACATAAATTGAGACAAAAAAAAGTAATTAACACAAAAGATCACAAACCACTTGTTAAAAAAAGAGAGAAGAGAAACACTAGGAGAGGAGGTAATATCTCATATGGTCACTCAACTTTGAATACTGCACTTAGAAAGTCACTCAACTTAGGCTTTGTTCACTTAAAAAGTCACTCAACTTTGTTTTATAACTCAAAAGTTACTCAACTATTGATATTTCACTTAGAAAGTCACTCAACTATTAATATTTCATTTATCAAGTCACCCAATCAATTTAAATATATTTTTTTCATTAAATTTTATTGAAATAAAATATCTATTTTAATTATCTTATCACCCACTCTAATTATTTAATTATATTTTTCTTGTGAAAAACGTACCGTAGCGACTGCCAAAAAAATAATTCTCTTTTCTATTCTAGCAATTGTCTAACTGGAACTAATGCTGAAAAATAATTTTTTTGTTTTTTTAAAAGGTTGGAATCAAGAAGTTAAAAAGTAATCCAAAAAAAAAAAAAACTGTAGCAATCTTATTATTTTATTAAAAAAATAGTTTAAAACAAAAAATATATTTCAACAAAATTTAATAAAATAATTAAAATTAGCATCTTATTAATTTCTAAAAATAAGTTTAAAATTATGTTAGTCAAATAGAGGGCTCTCACGGGGGTGTAGTCCACGGCTTTAGCCTTAAGCTAGGTTGGGCTGTAGTTCTTGTATTGAGCGAACCCAAGCGTTAAATAAAAATTGATTTTAACAAAATTTAATTAAAAAATATTTAAATTAGTTGAGTGACTTTCTACGTAAAATATCAATAGTTGAGTGACTTTCTTAGTGAAATACTTATAATTGAGTAACTTTTGAGTTATAAAACAAAGTTGGGTGACTTTCCAAGTAAACTATTTTAAGTTGAGTAACTTTCTGAGAGAACCATTGAAAGTTGAGTAACCATATGAAATATTATAAAAACTGAATTAAAGTCAGTGTACTGTAGACGAGTCTAAAATAAGCTCAAAATTTGCCTATAAAACAGGGCCCCTTCTCCCACTCTCAGTTACTCAACAAATCACACATACATATTCTCTCTCTTTCTACATAATGAAGCAATCCTCTTCTATCTTAACATAGAAAAAGAAAAGGATTAGAGGAGTATTGCTTTTTGGCTAAAACAGATATCTATTTTGTTTCTGTTTTGAGTTAAAGAAAGTAAAATATGACAGAGGTTTCTACAAATGCTCTGTTTCCAGAGACATTTCAGGGGACAGCACCAGATATAGCAGGGCAAATTGGGTTAATGTGGGAATTGATTAAAGCTCCATTAATTGTTCCATTATTAAGGGCTGCTGTGTACATTTGTTTAGCTATGGAACTCATGCTTTTCATTGAAAGGCTTTATATGGGTATAGTCATTGTTCTTGTTAAAATCTTCATGAAAAAACCAGATAAAAGGTATAAATGGGAACCAATGGGAGATGATTTGGAGATTGGGAATGAAGGTTTTCCTATGGTTCTTGTTCAAATCCCTATGTTCAATGAAAAAGAGGTCTAAATTTCTCTTGCTCTGTTTTATGTTTTTGAGTTGTAGAAACAGAGTGTTCTAATATTTGAGTTATGGTGTTTCGAGACAGGTTTACAAGATCTCCATTGGAGCTGCATGTAATCTTTCATGGCCATCTGATAGACTTGTCATTCAAGTTCTTGATGATTCTACTGATCCTCTCATTAAGGTATCTCATTAAACATATATATTATCAGAGTCGTGGTGGGATGGATATGATCACTCTATTTTTAGTTAGAATAAATTATGATAGGAAGTACTTGAGACGAAAAATTTAATTAGTCAGCCCTCAAAACAAATACTTAACCCTAGTGGAAAACAAGCAAAAGTTTTATTAATTAAAATTCTCTGTTTCTTTCTTTTCATATATATTCTAAGCTCCATAATATTGGGTCATTTTTATTAATTATAATTTATTTAAGAATGTCCAGCTTTTACTACACACATTTCATTTTTCACCTACCACAACCTACATATTTCCTCCAAATTCTTCATGTAGTATACACTCAATAAATGAGTATGGGTACCCTTCCTTTGTTATCTTTTTTATTATTATTTTATCTTTCTTATTTATGAATAAATAATTAATGACTTATTTATTAATGTTAAAGGATTTGGTAGAGAAAGAATGCTTAAGGTGGGCAAACAAAGGGATTAACATTAGATACCAAATTAGAGAGAACAGAGGAGGTTACAAAGCTGGAGCTCTTAAAGAAGGATTAAAACGTGATTATGTTAAAGATTGCGAATACGTCGTCATTTTCGACGCTGATTTCCGGCCTGAACCGGATTTTCTCCGGCGATCTATCCCTTTTCTTGTACATAACTCGGAAATTGCACTCGTTCAAGGTCGTTGGCGTTTTGGTAAGATCAAATTTTAATCATGATTAAGCTAATCATTTACTCAATTAGTTGAATTAATTAAATTACATTATGTTCCTAAACCAAAGTGTCGGTGCTTTTTACTCCACATACTGTTGCTGTTTACTTACTAATTACTTTTACTGTACGTTTATGCTTACGCATATTCGTGCCCGTTGGGGAAACTTTTTTTTCTCAATTTCTTTTCTGGAAGTGACACTAGGATTATTTAAAGAAGATTGGTTAATTATTTTTGTGTGGGTCCAAGAAGAATCCATCAATCACGGTGGTGGGAACAATAATTAAGAATTGGTTAATTTATTTTTTCCAATTCAACTCTCATTAAATTTGTTAAACTCATGGCATAGCTACACTCATGTAAATTGTTCAATTGTACATCCTTTGTTTGAAAAATTATACTTCTTTCGTTTTATTTTATGTGATTTTTTTTTTTTTTTTAGTCAGTTCAAAAAAGAATGACACATTTTTATACTAAGTAACAATTTAATTATAAAATATTTATTTTATCCTTAATGAAATGATTTACAGTTACACAAATTTCTATCGTTTATTTAAAACCACAAATTTTAAAAGTCTTGCTTTCTTTCTTAAATTTCGTGTTAAGTAAAACTACCTCATAAAATAAAACATAGTGAATATTGTATATATAAGTAAAATGATAAATAAAATAATTAAATAACATATTTTGAATAGCCTTGACATAATAATATAATGAAGCCCAGTGATTTAGGACGCCTTAAAAGAATAAAAACATGCGAACTTAAAGTGTTAAGTGTGGTCGTATATAGCATGCAACAAAGAATTATAGTTTATGATTAGTTTCATTCTTTAATGATTAGTCCGAATTAAGATTTCCTAAACGCAATTAATATTGGGAAATTTAAAAAGATTTTTGTGAAGACTTTGTCAGAGGTTTATTTATTTTAAAGTATCAGTCTCGTCAACATTTGCTAATGACGTTATTATCCTGTCCCTTTATTGAGACCGAGTCATAGACCCCGCAGTTACCGGCGGGGAACTGCTAAATATCCGGGGTAGGTTTGTCATTTTGTCAACTGTGAGGTCAATGGAAGGGTAGATTCGTCATTTTTAGTGTCTACATGTGCTATTATACTATCTACAATTCTCGCCGACACTTCCATTCGAACAACATGTTGTATGATGTGTACATTAGTAAAATTTAATGAGACAACATAATTAAAATCGAAACTGAAAATGATATTTCCAGGCTGTCTGATGACATGGAATATAAACTTTAATTCATTTCATCCAAGTGACTATAATATTGTTAGAGTTAAAAAATAGTAATAATTATGTGGTAACTTGTAATTAACTGAGCTAATCCTTCTGTTTATTACAGTGAATGCAAATGAGTGCTTATTAACGAGAATGCAAGAGATGTCATTAGATTACCATTTCACTGTGGAGCAAGAAGTGGGTTCATCTACTCATGCATTCTTTGGGTTCAATGGTAACGTCACACTTTTTTATAACAACGTTATTTATTGTAAATATTTTTATTGCTAAAAGTAACATAAAAAAGAACATAGCATGATTGTTGTTATAAAGAGGTCTGATAGTGAACCTCGTTCAATTTTATAGGAACAGGAGGGGTGTGGAGAATAGCAGCAATTAATGAAGCTGGTGGATGGAAAGACAGAACAACTGTAGAGGATATGGACCTTGCAGTTAGAGCTAGTCTTAAAGGCTGGAAGTTTCTTTATCTTGGTGATCTCCAGGTGTTTGATAAAATTCCTCATAAAAGAACTCTGATTTTGCCTTATTTTACTTGAAGATTTATCTAGTTACTAAACTGAATTTTGTAACTCTAGGTGAAAAGTGAACTACCTAGTACATTCAAAGCCTTTCGTTTTCAGCAGCATCGTTGGTCGTGTGGTCCCGCCAATTTGTTCAGGAAAATGGTGATGGAGATAGTTAGGAATAAGGTATGCAATGTAGAAATGTTGTTGAGTACCATATTGGGTGGGATGAGGTTAATTAGTCTGCTTATATCGACTTGAGTAAACCTCCCCTTATGAGCTAGCTTTTGGGGTTGAGTTAGGTTCAAGATTCATTTTTTACATGGTATCAGAGTTAAATTTGTTTGAATAAAGATTCTGAATTGTTTCATTTTCGTGTTTGCAGAGAGTGAATATTTGGAAGAAGTTTTACGTGATCTACAGCTTCTTCTTCGTCCGAAAGATCATAGCTCACATGGTCACATTTTTCTTTTTCTGTGTTGTTCTTCCGTTGAGCCTTTTAGTTCCTGAAGTTGAAATCCCTACATGGGGTGCCATCTACATCCCCTGCATTATCACCGCATTGAATTCTGTTGGAACTCCAAGGTCTATATAATAAATATGCCTAACAAGTTCTTTTGTTTACTTCTCAGCTGAATTTTTTCCTCCCGAAGTTTTCTAATTTGATTATGTAATTTGACAGGTCAATTCATCTACTCTTCTACTGGATTCTCTTTGAGAACGTTATGGCTTTCCAACGAACCAAGGCTACATTTATCGGTTTGCTAGAAGCAAAAAGAGCCAACGAATGGGTTGTCACGGAGAAATTAGGTGATGCTCTCAAGAACAAAGAAAAAACAAAACAAACCAAGAAACCCCGAGGATCTCTATTTGGAGACAGGTGAGAAACTCTCTTGAATGAAGCTTTATTTTCATGTTCTTGATATCATTGAACCATTAGAATATTGCATCAGTTTGTTAACCATGCATTATCGGTTGGTCTAATTGTACAGGATTCTTCCACAAGAATTGGGATTCGCAGTTTTCCTTTTCTTTTGTGGATGCTATGATGTCTTCTATGGGAAAAGCCAGTACTTCCTTTACATCTTCCTCCAAGTCATCACTTTCACAATTGCTGGATTTGGCTACATTGGCATCATCGTCCCCTCGTAATAGCAGAAACTTAAAAAAAAAATCGTCCTGTATTGACTCGTGTACACTAAAATAAATGTTTGAGTGCTTTCGTGCAACCATTTTCAGAGGATGCCAAACTCAAAATCTTTGGAGAATTTTCTTAGAGATACTGTGCTGATAAAGAGGAACGAAGAGCAAAGAGATATCTGTATTAGCACAGAACACAGAAGAAGATAAAACAGATGAATTAGTGAATAGATAGTTTGTATTTTTCTTCTATAGAAGCTCTTTAGTTGTGTGACATTGTAATTCATTAGCTTGCAAGGAATTTTTCTTTCTGTTCTTGTTCCCTTTGTCTCTGTCTTTCAAGAGGGGACAAAAGTTCAGGATATTGCGTAAAGGACGAAACTTGTAATCAAGTTTTTGTCATTCTAGTTTCAATTCTTTTCTTTTGAGGTTCATTGTATCATTAAGAATCCACGTATATGCATATAACAGGAGCTAGTATTTTATATAATATGTCAGCTTCAGTAAATTACTGTTGTCAGAAAGTTTTTTCTGGTAGAAATTGAACATCTTCGTGAGTTCGATCACAATTCTGCTTCACCAATATGTGATGAATGAGCCACACTTGGGGCAAAAACAGAGTTTTCCCTTAACTTTAAGGTGAAGTTTCTGCACTTTAGCCAGGAACATCTCACATATTGGCTATTACTTGGTATTTCAACTTAATGAGTCTCTTTCCGTCTTACCACGGAATTTCTGATGGTGTTCCAACATGAACGTCTGTGAAAAAAACTGTAGACTTCTAGCCGTGATTGTTTTGAGGCAAGTCTGGACAATTTCGCATAGTTTAAGGGTAAATTTGAACCCTTTTCTCTTCAAGGGAGAATTTAACCCTAACTATTAACGGGGTAAATTTGGACCATTTCGCAAAGTTCTGAGGCAAATTTGTACCTAGCTTTATCCCCTTTAAATTATTATTTCTTCTTATAAGTATATATTACCGTAGAAATTATAATTAAGAGTATTTTTTACCTTCCCTTTATATATATTTTTGTTTTTGGCTAACGTGAAAAGAGAATTCCTAATATGTACAGTAGCTTACACAAGGTATTATGCCCCTTCTTTATCCAGCAGATTGTTGATATTATAAATTGATTGATGTGCTTTTCTTCTATAACAAGAGAGTACTGTCATCAGCACATGAGTAGAATCTTTAACTTTTGCTAATAGCTTTTATGCATAAGGAATCAAAAGTTGTTATTTTAATGTAAGATTGTCCTACCACATAATAGTAAAAAAGAGAAAAGATTTTGGTATGACAGCAGTTGAATCATTAGTTGATTTGAGATTTTGGAAACTTCTATAAGCAAACTCAATGTGTCATATATAAGGCCGCTAGCCTGCTACTTTGTTAGTGCATGCAATTATTTTATGCTTTCGGCAGATATATATACTTAAATAGAGTACATTATTTTTAGCTATTGGGGTCACAATGAAGTTTCATTGTCTTTGCCTTTTCCTATTACTATTTTTCAATTATATATATATATATATATATATATATATATATGTTTAATTAACCTATAAATTAAAAGTCTTCCATTAGTTAAGCTTCATGCTCAAGAAAATCACCTTCACTATACACAATTTATTCTCAAAAGAGCTTCACTTTTTTTCATGATGGTGGGATTTTTTGATATTTTTGTATTTTCCATTTATTTGTAATATTTTAATTAAAACTTTGGACTTGAAATAATCTATACCTTTTTGTTGTTATTGACACGCTATTTTTTGGGTGCGCATAATATATCCCGCTTTTATGTAATAGCGTGCATCACATAGAAGAGAATCATACCAGACAAGTCCTGTGTAACAAGCTCGATTGAAAAACATGCAGAGTTTTTGAATTATTGATTCTCATTTGGAGATCATCTGCTCAATCAACTCGACCACGCATTCAAATAAATAATCATTTTAAATTGCCACATAAGCGGGTAAATTTCTTTCTCTCAGGTGTCCACTTAAATAAAGTTACACAGTGCAAAATGTTGCCTACATGAATTTAATTTTTCTTAATTTAATAGTCGCTTTCCAAGTTCTAATCAAAACATTGATGATGGAGACAAATATTTAGTACTAATATTCATCAAAATCCTAGGACCCTCAAATTATTGCATGTCTTGTGGTAATTTGAGACAAGGTGCTTTATCTTTTTATATGTCAGCATTATCACGTTTGAAGCAAAAGATATTAGGCCATCACAAAGATTTCATGTTCAAGGTTTGTTAATAGAAAGAATTTCGACCGAAAGCGCTTTCTTTTTTAATGTTCGTTATGTGGTGCGAGTTTGATGTATTTTTATACTGATTTAATTTCTTAATATATCTACAAATCTTTAAAAATCGAATCACTAAACTTTAACTCAAATACTGAATATTGAATGAAACTTAAAGACTAACATAATAACTTTACTATTGAATGAAACAAAAATTACGATACAATTTTATTTTTTTTCTAAGAAATAAAAAAGGAAGATTTATCTTTGTCGGTAGAATGATGTAGACCTAGATTAGTTTTACTTTTTTTTGGGTCTCTCTATGAGTAATGATACTTTTTTCTGTTATTTTTTCTCACTCATTATATCATCATTTATTTATGATTTATTCTTAAGACTTGTAGTTTATACAGGGTTTGAGCAGTTACTAGAAATATTTATACCACTAGGTAATCCACTTGTCGGCGCCAAACGCAAGGTTTGGCATAACATGCATACGCCTACTAAAATTCTTGTTGGGTACAAGTAACATGCATAGCCACTCGTCTGACAAGGTCAGAAACAGAAAAGTATAGAGAGACGCATCGTTTACTTAGAAATAAGTTATTTTGAGATTAATTATTTTGAATTAAGTTATTTTATTATATATATAAAATAACTTATTTCATTATTATGGTATAAATTATGAAATAAATAGTCTCAAGACTATCTAATATTTCCAACAAAATATAATATAAAATATTCCTACATTTTATCTTGAGATAATCATATCTTATACCTCAATGGGAAAAATGGCAAATCTGATCCCCACATGGCTAAAGAGAGACTTTATGCACGAAATTCCCCTAAATAACAATTAAAATTAAGTAGGTGAAATTTTATATATGATCATTCAATTTTTATTTTAAAAGTTAATTAAATTATTTTCTTGTATAACAAAGAAAAATCACTTGACTTTGTCTAAAAAGCACTATAATTAATAAATTTAGAAGGGGTTCCTATATTTAGTGGATTCTTTGATGACTTCCTTAGGTGTAGCTACAAAGGTTAAGTCACACTCACAACTCACAAGTTTATGGAGTTCTCTTTGATAACATGTTTTCTGGAGGTTCTGTCTGCTGCCTCACCCTCACCCTCAGATTGATCATGAATGGCCACAATTCGCAAAAATCCCTATCTAGAATGGTCCACCATATACATATATTCTTTCCGTTTTATTTTATTTGACTCAGGTTAATGACTTGATATTTCATTTAGAAAAAATACTCTCTCCGTCCATTTTTGCTTATACAGTATTTTATGCAACCTCTCTAAATTTTCAGTCACAAGTGCATGTGTTTGAAAATATTGTAAAATCTTGGAAAGCGATCAGCCATAACAATTTATCTTTTAGTCGGATCGAAATCACTTTTAAAGGGTGGCATGAGCTTTGCAATAACTCAATTTCTTTTGTTACATAATTTGTTATTGATTTGAGGCCTTTTCTAAAAAATTGCACGGTCTTGATCTAAAATGAACAATATCACACCATATTAAAGATAGATGCATTTAAGTTATTTTAACCCTAACTTACAAGAAACATTGACAAATGACAAGTATAGTGAGGTGGGATCCAAGACCATAAATCACAACTCAACAAGAAAACTAAAACTTTTAAGGAAGACCTAATTTGTTGGTTGAGAGGTCTCCCTCATTTTGCTGTCTTTTTTCTTCTTATTGATAATTTGCAATATTACAAGTACTAGCTAGCTAGTATATACTTCCTTCATTTAATGTCATGATAGCTCCAATTCTAAGTGCTTTAATTAACCCCCCCCAACCCCATCAATGCTGGCTCAAAGGGTCACTTTTTGTTGTCTATATATACAATATCCCCACAGAATATTCTCTTTCTAATTTTAATTTAACATGATTTCCATACTTTATTAACTTCCAACTGATTTACATCCATGCCTCAAGAGAACAACTTTCATGGCCAGGCTGACTTATAACCTTTTTTTTTTCTACACACCAACATGTTACAACATATAACTCTCCTTAATAAATCAAATATAGTGTATGCATATGAAATTAAATAAATTATTGAAGTTATTATATGGATATAAAGACTCATTTCTAGCCACGTATTAATCGATTTGTACTTGATGCATCAACCTTCACTACACCAAAAATGATCTTTAGCGACAATTAACACTCTTTGATTTGTAAATATCTCTAAGGTTTTTAGCGACATTGGATCCAGAGTCAATTAACTATTGTCGGTAAAGATTTTAGCATACGAGTTTAATCATGTAAGTTAGCAACGTAGTGTATCATGTGGGCCTTAATCCAATTTGTGACATTATTTGGGCTACACTTGTTTGGTAGTCTCAGGCCTTTGTGCATATTCATTCTACGGTGTAATTTAGAGTGAAAGCCCAAAATAATCCTGGGATTGTTTTCCCTATGCTCTTTTGGCATGGAATGCTAAGAAAGGAATTATTTACACTTTCTCTTTCTCCAAAAACATAATCAGTTATAATAGAAGTAGAGAGGTATTTCTCTTCACCCTTTTTCTCAACATGATATAAAGTTTTCTGATCTAAACTTTATAGACAAAATCTAATGCAATTTCAGGCTCAGATATCACTGCTACGCTTAAAAAATTGTCGATTCACTATAGTTAGAAAATTCCACAAAATCAGACCTCAAATAAAAAATTTGATCAAAATTTGTTGAAATAGTCATTGTGAGAGGTACGGTAAAAATTGGTGTCATAAAATAGTCATAGTGAAACATTGACACAATGGAAACTTATAAGCTATGGTATGTGGACAAAGTTGAATCCTTGCATGTCATGGCTATTGAAATAAATAAGACCTTTAACATGTATGTACAATTTAAATTATTGTTGTGAGCAGAGGCGGACCCATATGTTAGGGTGGGGAGCACGTGCATCCGTTAACTTCATAAATTTTTTTGTGTATATATGTATATTTATCTTGAGAAATTGGCAGAAATTAGTATATAATTAATAGTGCACCCATGAGAAGCATAAAAATGTCTTTGTGTTGTTGGTACACGCTAGATGTTTCACCCACGAGATCACGATTTGAATCCAACTAGAGCCTTTTTTATTAGTTTTATTTAAAGTTTAGCTTAGATATCATATTTGCTGCACTCGAAGTCTTCAAATTCAAGGTTCGCCTCTGATTGTGAGAGTTCATGATGTATTTGAGTGATTAGATGACTATATTAAATGGTTACCTTTTGGTTTATATTTGTTGATGGTGAGTTGTTCTATATGCTGAAGTCTAGTCTGCTTGTTGTTGGCTTATGTGTTGTTTGTTTTTAATTTGAGTCGGTCTATGATGTCTACTGTTATATAATGGTTTGTACTTTGTAATGATAATATCTTGTACTTTTTTTGGTTGAGCGCAAATCATATTCTAAAGATTCCTTCGAGACCTAAATTCTACGTGAGAAGTAGTTTTTGATTCAAGAGTATGCACTCTGTATTCAAGCTATCGTGGATCATTATAACAACTCTTGTCAATCCTTTCGGATGTTGAGACACCTTATCTTAGTTAGATATTGGACATTTCTATAGACTTTCTTTAGTTAGAAGTTCTTGTATGACGACATTTAGTTCTTGAGGGAGTTATTAGATATTGAATTAATCGTACTTTAATTTAGAATTTGACATTTATTTATAAAAACTCAATTGAATTCAACTATTATATTATTTCTGAATGGTCTTAAGTAGGTTAAGACTTGAATTCGATTGGTTCTCCCACGGGAATATTAGTGTGAGTGTCACTCACGATCATTTAAATCGCGACATAAAAATAGTTAATTGTCAAATGACTAATACCAAATCTTAAACAAATGGATGAAGAAAGTATCAAAATATTATAGAAAACCATCTTTTGTAGCATAGCAAGTTGAAGCGATGGATTGAGGTTTCTTTTCACATCGCCTAATTTATTTCGAACTAAAAAGCCAAGAGATGAGAAAAATCATAACAAGAAGTTAGGTTTTAGAACATTACACTAATAAGAATTCAGGATTTTAAATTTCCCTTTTCAAGTTCATCTAAGTAGAGAACACTATTTTTGTGCATTCAACTGTTACTTGCACATATGAAATTGAGGTTCTATAATTAAATTCCAAATGGATAGGATTTTAATTGAAAAACAACGATGAATGCGGAATTTGAAATTGAATTTTATTTCTTTAAAGAATATTCAAAATTTTGATTAGTGAAGACTAATATTAATAATCTTGTACCTATAAGTGAAACGAAAAGAAGAAGAAGTTATCATTTAATTGATGAAGAAGAGAAACAACTTAAGGATATTACCCCAAATGGACAAATCATTACTAAAGATAATGAAAGTCTACAAGATTTCAATCAAAATGATCAAATCGTGCTAGGGTTTTGAGTAAAAGGGGGTGCGGCGTCGATAAAAAAACTCTTAGGATTTAAAAAGAGGAGAAAATAGGAGGAAAAAACTTCTATATTTGATATAATTAATAGCTTTTATATTTTAATTTTAACCAAATTTCAGATATATTAGTCAAATTAAATTCAAATTGAGATAAAATTGGCGCAAATTAAAATTTTAATTAATGATTAAACTTCTTGGCTCAACAAGGTAACTAATCATTCGCAATAATGAACTTATCATTAATTAAGTAGTGAATGACATTATTTGACAAGATGAAACATTTGTTTTGAATATAAATTGATTTTTCAAATCAATAAGATTGACATAATTATTACTTAAAATTATATGTTAAATATATATATATATATATATATATATATATATATATTAGAATATTATACTTAAAACGACAAAATAAAAGTCAAAATGATTTTCAATTTTTTTGACCTTTATAAATATTTATTTTACTATATTTTCAATTGAAGAAGGTTGACCAATTAATTGAAAATATGAAGGTCCGAAATTGAGGGTCAAATAACTTATACAAAAGATCTAAACTTGGAAATGCACTAAATTACTATACATAAATTTTTCACAACTAAAAACAAATAAGAAGGAATCTAAGATATTCTACTACCGATTATGGCAACATAATTATTGTTCATGAGTTCATTTTTACCAAATAATATGGCTTTCTAACACTATAAATACCCCCATGATATTGATATTCTATATCACATTTTCTTACTTCCTCAAAGTAAAGTTTAGCTGTGGAAACCAAGATGGAGCCTACCAGCTTTGAAAGGTTGCTAAAAACTCCCATGGAAGAACTGAAGCTTCATGAGCTTCAACAACTGAAAAGGTTCTTGATAGCGGCAAAGGAGAAAGTTGAAGCCAAGGCGAAGCAACAGAAGGAGCGTGGTGCTGTTTTTCCATATGAAATCCTTGGGAGTGATTTGGCTCCTGCAAAGGATGAGTAAAATTTTTCGTTAAGTTTTGATGTTTGATCGACTAGGTCTTGCTAATCATATTTATGATTTTAATTTTATATTTCAATATGTTTAACATCATATGAAATGAAATAAAATTTATGTTTTTTATTTATGTTAATTTTTAATTCATTGACATTGGATTTATATGTGCTGAATTCACAAGTTATAAAAGATAAAAATTAAATAACATACAAAATTAAAAATCCTGTTATTAGCTTGAAGTAAACCTGAACTCATTTAAAAGTAGGGGAAATTGTGCAGAATAGCAAATATTTAAACCATATTAAATGCTATAGCTACTATTTAGGAAAAATTCTAATTCGCAGCTACAGTTTTGCCCAATTTTGCTATTAGTCAGATTTGTATAATTCGCAGATTTGTATAACTTCAGAATTTATCTAATACGGTTCGTGATTATATAAATCTAGATTTGTTTATGCTTACCCTAGCTATTTGTATACGATTTATGAAACATTCATAATAAATTACCATGTTTGTATATTGGCAAGTGAAATATACAAACAGAGTTCTGAAAAATTTCTAAATGTATAAATACATAATTTGTATATACTTACCCTATTTGTATATTCACAAGCGAAATATACAAATGGGCAGAAACATACAACCGTAGCCTCCATTGCAAATAAAACTATAACTATAGAGTACAATTATCGAAACTATAACTATACCTTACTATTTCTATTATATTTGTTATTTCTGAAATTTTCTCAAAAAAATATACCTCTACAAGTCTTGGGCCTAAAAGTTGGCCCAAAAGAAATTAGTTCCACAACGAATTACCCATATCTATATTGGGCTCTCTAATGGGCTTTTCATCCAAAATGAAATATTTTGATGAAGGGAAAATATGTTTCCTCCTTTGTGTCAATCTGAATTTAAAGGTGGATCTAAAAATTTTAGTATATGGGCGTACCCTTAAAAATAGAAGGAAAAAATGTGTGAAGAGTGAATTGATCCCTTAGTCCTTTAGATAAATATCTCATACACTCAATCAGTTAAATTCTTTAGCTTTCTTGTAACATGGATGTCATCAGACAATAATATATTAATTATAAAAAAAATATACATATAAAACAATTAGTTCTATGAAAACATCACGAATTCAAATATTTTATTTTTAGCATATAAATTCTCCCCTATGTCTAATAATAAATCAAGCAAAAGAGGAAATGTTCTATGTAAAAGTTATTGAGTTTGTTTGAAATATAAGATTTTACTGTCCACTTTTTGTATAATTATTTTAATGTGTACACAAAAATTAAAGTTGACGTATATTTTATTAAGATGAAATGGTCATTGATGTTAAGAAATACCAAATATAAATTTGATTCAATCAAATGCGTGTGTGAATAGATTTTTCAATTTCAACATCTAAATTTTTTATATAAATATTTTTTACTAAAGGTGAAAAAATATAATCTCAAAAAATTGTTATTTTAGACTTTTTGATAATGTACAATGGTGTTTCCAAAAATGTTTTTTTGGGCGAGTCCCTGGGTGGGGCATACCAAAAACGCTCTGGGGCACAAATTGAAGACGTAGATTCATAGGGTGTAGGTCCTAGAATTTGGGACATAAGCTCCAAGCGTAAAAACGTAGGTCCTAGGTGTAAAAACGTACACCCTAGGCTTTTTTTTTTTTTTTTTTTTACCTTTTTGGCTTTAAATTATATTTTTTACTATTGCTGTAATGATATTTCTCAAATAGTAATCATAATATATTTTTTTTCTATATATTATAGGTTATTTATTAAAATTTATTTGTAAAATAATTGAAAGTTTTACTTTTGCTTATTTTCTTTGTAATAAAATTATAAAATTTAATATATATGAGACTACGCCCCGTAAATTCAAAAGACTTACGTCCCGTGTCTCGGATTTATGTCTAGCCCTATACCGTATATAATGTCTCGCCTCGCACCTCCACCTTTTAGAACACTGATTTACACCATGTTATATACATGAGTTTACTAAAAAAAAAGTGTACAGGAAAGAAAACTAGGATAACCAAAAATCAGGTTTAAAAGTTGTACGAATGTCTAGATTTTCATTGCGTCCAGTCGTCCACATTGTTATACGAAGTTTCATAATATACGGCGTTAATGGTAACAAAATAAACTATAAGATACAAAAAGAAGTAAAAGTTGTAATCTGTAACTACGAATGAAATTGTAAGAGTGTTTTTTTGGATTAATTCTTCTCTATTAGAGTGGAAAAAGAGAAAATAAGATTGCACGTATCGAACACTAAGGGATCGTTTGATAGAGTGTATAAAAATAATGCTCAATAGAATGTATTAATAATGCTTGTATAAGTTATACATAGATTCTTTCTTATGCATGGTTTGGTGTATTAAAAATAGTTGGCATTGTATAAAAATATTTATTTATAAAAGTATCCTCCACAATTATGGTGGAAAAGATGTAAAAGTGAGGGTTAATTGGGTCTTTAACCATGCTAATGCATGTATTAAATCTCGTTGCATTACTAATACCTAAAAATCTATGGTATTAGAAATACACTCCTCAATACACAATAGAGAAGCATTAGTTATTCATAGTCTATTTATAAATAAATTGTATACAATGGAACAGCAACAGCGTTTGTAGTCCAACGGTTAGGATAATTGCCTTCCAAGCAATAGACCCGGGTTCGACTCCCGGCAGACGCAATTTTTAATTTTTTTTATGCATTGTCAATCATCTTGCTATTGTATCCTCCTGGTTTTTGTTTTTCTTTAAGAAAACATTGAAACTATCATTGGAGTGGAATGGATGAAATGAAGGCTAGTCTAATGTTTTATATAATAAGAATGTGTCATTGAGACTTAATGGTAAATCCTCATGTTAAGAATGTTGATGCTTAGATGAATGCATATACTAAGAGAGATAAGATTGAAAATGAAGATATGTATATGGACAAGGTAGGAGTGACCTTCATGGTGGACAATATGCGAGACCGAGGATGCAATAGTTGGAGTGGTGGACAATATGCGAGAGCGAGGATGCAATAGTTGGAGCGGTGGACAATATGCGAGAGCGAGGATGCAATAGTTGGAGAAGCACATAGATGGCCAAATGATTCGGTTTGAGAGCCGAGCGACTATCCAAAAATAGAGTTAGACCGAAAAATAATTGAGTAGAAGAGATTAGAAAGAACATGATAATCTTCAGCTCAAGTGGGGAGGGTACAAAATATAAACTGATTTAGATTTGAAAAAGAGTGATTGAAATAATTTATTTATTTTTCGAAACGATAAATTAAGAGAAGGAATGAAAAGAAAAAGAAAACTTTGGTGGCTGTGGGGTTCGAACCCACGCGCACTTATGTGCAGAAGATCTTAAGTCTTCCCCCTTAACCACTCGGGCAAACCACCTTAGTGTCAAATTTAATTTGCTAATTATAGTTAATCAAAATTGCAGCTCAGCATACACATAGACTAAAAAGTCCTAAAAGTGGAATTGGGCTTCTGTTTTGATTGGGTATAAGGTAGGGTCACTACCACTTTTGTCCCTATTTGTATTGCTGGTATTTGACTTTTTCGTATCTTATGAGTTTATATTTTAGTATTATAATATTCCATAAGTTATGTTTATGCATGACTTAAATTCCTAAAGAACATTTACCCTACTACCTTACTAGTCATAAGTTCGATTGCTAAGGGGTAAAAGTAAAAAAGAAAAAAAAAAAGAAATAGTTCATGGTAAAATGTGCAACTTTATGTATAAGGAAACTTAAGTGATCCATTTTTTTTAAAAATAAATAAATCTGGTTGCTGTTTCAAGAAATAAAGGTGTTTATACTTCCCATGAAGAGTGGTATATAATGATTTAAATTAGACAAGTGGAGAACGACTTGTTAGGAACGTTTCCAATTGCAAGTTGCAATATCAAATTTTTGTGTTGAGATAAGTCAATTTCTTCGTCTAATCATAGAGCAGTTTAAAATTTCGATTCTTATTATTTTCTTGTTTGGTTTGTTTTATACTTGTATCTGTTTCATATTACTTGACCCTTGTTGACTTGATACGTTTCGAGAAAAAAACTTTAATCAAAGGTGTAGTTTATTAAACTAACATTATTAATGATGTTTTGAAACTCTAAATTTGATTACTATTACTTTATGCAGTTATTTAATCTTAAGGATAATATGAGAAAAGAATATTCATTCCTATTTATATGTCACCATTTTAGATTTCATATCCCTTAAATATTATGTAAGCTTTCCAATTACCATTGTATTCTGATTCCGTATTCTCTTGAAGTCAAGTTTCAATAAATGAACATAAATTAATTTATTTTGACTAATTAAATTGACCAATGAACATGAATTAATCATTTAGATTTCTTATGTTGGTCAAATTCATACTATTAACTATCAAGGGTAAAAAACCCATAAAGAATACTGCCATTTATGCATTGGATTTTGTGAAATGACAAATATTGAAGATAGTTTATTTTTAATAAGGACGACATATAAATAGTAACGGAGGAAGTAGTAAACTCTCTAATTTGCTAAATTTGAAAGAGTAAAACGAAACATGTATTTCGATACAAGGATTAAGTAAAAATGAAATGGAGAAGTAATCCATTGGATACATATTGAAAGATGACCATTTCTATATTCTCTGCCTTTTCAAGGTATCCAAAACAAATCCATTAGTTGAATTCGATGAGCCAACCACTATATATATGTATGCAAATAATCTGGGAAAAAAACAACTGGATCCTAGTATACGACTTTTGAAACATCCATTAGCCTGACTAAATTCAATTTGCATCATATGGATCTTAAAAAAAAGCGTTCTCTATCGCTTATGGATGCTTGTCCAATACTTATTACTCAAACACAAGAGGTTTGTTTAATTTCCCCTTATAACTCAAATTCAAAACTTCAAGTAAAAATAAACTCCTTTAAATCCACTATACTTCTTAATAATGAGTATATATATGTATATATATTACATACGACTTGAGATATTTACAAAATAACTATCCAAAATAAATACTACTAGTGATTTATGTACAACACAACAATCTCAACCTTTTTAAAAATAACTATGGCGAGATTGATCAACTTAGAGAACTCATGGGAGTAAAAAAAAAAAAAAAGTCACCAAGTTGTGAAGCTGTAAATATTATTCAGAGCATGAAATCCATGAATTTAGGCCAAGGCAAATCTATACTGATTTCAGTTTGAGCTTCTTTTTTACATCTTGAAGACGACGCCGTTAAGTCACAGCCTAACTTTTTTGGGCACAAAAAGAAGTTTCTTGTTCCCAACGCCATCAACTTCTCTGCCCTGTCCAAGCCTGTATCCACCAATCAAATAATCAGTATCCCGTGAAATTAGTGGAATAAGATTATTCAAATGACAATGGTAATGGTATTTAATCAATTTATTGTCCAATCAAATTGCAGTAATTAGGACGGCTCAGATTCAACCAGGAAGTGTAATCAAACGGTGCTTACTGGCTAAGCTGAACTGCGAGTAGTGAAGATCGTAATCGGAGAAATCCGTGGAACAGAGTGCCGGACGTCTTCCTTCCTTCGAGTATTGCCGTACAGCGGCGGCGATGAGATCATGAACGGTTGATTCCGGTGATATTAGCACCTGTACAGGGCCTGGACTCCGCTGAATCGTCACATTCAATAGCAACTTCGTCAACTTCGGCCTAACCTGTAAATCCGGCATAGAACCGGCGGCAGATCCCTTGCCGGAGAACAAGTCCGGAACAGTCCTAGTTCTTCGTGATATCTCTGAAGTGCTCCCTAGGCTATATCCTTGAAACGACATGGATTTCTCCGATAACTTCCCCTTCCGATTCCTCTCCTCGATTACTCTCCGATGACTTCTCGGAGATGCCATCACAGTGTAGAAATATCGGTTTGTTTATAGATGGACAAGTGAAGCGGCGGTGACCATAACCAGAGTGGTAGAATCGTAATTAAGGAAGGAACAAAGGGCCAAATGTAGAGTTCATGGTTCAGCGTGGAGAAGAAATGAAGAAAATGTTGGCGGATGCATAGGCCTATTTATTTTGGTGTGGATGAGTCAACCTATAACCGAGTAGGTCGGTCGCCAGAGTCAAGGTATTCTTTAAATAGCAAAACGCGTACCGATTAACTACCGGTTACCAGTTAATATTAACGACGACCGTAGTGTTTGTACGTTGCGGCTCGAGAGTCGAGAGACGACGTGACTGAGACGTTAGTGGGACAGCACACATTTGGTGACACGCTTGCACTGTTAATAAGCCAATGAGCTCTTTAGAAAATTTAAAAATAAATTCATCAATATAATTATTCCATATCAAGAAATGTCATCTATCTTATCACATTATCTTTGAGTGATTAAAATACTAATCTTATCAACGACAAAATGCTATTGTATGGAGCAAAAACTTCATGTCCTTTTGGTTCATGATATTTTTATTGATTTTAACGATTGGAGCATTCTGTTACGTAGTTAATATCTAAATAAAAATATTCTAAAAAAGACAATCCCCACCATTTGTATTAAATTAGGCATCGATTTATTTCATATAGAAGATAAAATTATATGATCTCATAAAATATTCTAATTCATTGAATATTCTTACTTATCTCATTTATAACTTGAGACTTTTTTATTTTACATGATTTTAGATGTATTTAAGATGGAATTAGTTCGACCATTTTCTCATTTTCTGGCCTTAAAAACAGCAAGAAAGTCGCATGCTTCAATTATACTCCATAAAGGGATATATATTACTTCATCTAACATATCATTGACAAGTTCCATACTCGTCAAAACAGAATACTTAAACGAGAAGAAAAAAACATGGGTGAAATTAAGTAGTATTTTCTTTTCAGTTCATTTAATAACATTTAAAAAAAAAAATGAAGACACGATATGGGTGGTTAGTGGAGTACCATTGTTGATCTCGTTTGATTGGGAATAGGGTAAAATAATTAATGAGGACGCTGTTATTTATAATTAAAAGGTAATATTCGAAATAAAGAATCAGTCAAAACAACTCATCTCTTTTTTAAATAAATAAATACAATTTTTTTTCCCAATAAACTACTATTAATATTACCACATACCAACAAATGAGTAGCGCCTTCTAGGAAGAGTGCGGGGGACAACCAAACTGTTTTCCCTTAAAATGGTACAGTTGAATTTATTAGTGTCGAAAAATGTGACTTGGTGGGGGCAAATTAGAGGTCAAACATTTAACGAACAATTTTTCAGATAGCTACGAACGAAGAATATTCATTTTGTTTCATGATTGTCACCCTGAGAGTGAAGATTATGTCATTGTTTACCCTAATCATCAATACATGTTATCTGAAGCTTAAACAAAACATAACAGTGAAATACACGTTATGTTTCAGGAGCATATATAATAAACGTTCTCTAACACAGTGAAAAATACAGGGTTTTGGACTCTGCCACCTGCAAGTCGACAAATTGAGAAGAATTATACAAGAGAATGTAGACGCGCTGAAAGATGGGAAGAGGAACACTGTGAAGGTAGATATAATAGCAAATAATTTCATGTGTTTCATTGTATTATATATCTGAGCAATTGAAAATGTTAGCCTATGTATTAATACCATAGTGGCCTCCTCTTAAATGGATTATTCTTATTACATTTACACTTAAGATGAACAATCTCGAGCACCTTGTCCAGTAACACCTTAAATTAATTAAAAGAAAACCAAATACAATGTGTTCAGACTTCAGATCACAGATAATTTGCTTATGTAGACATCTGCCACTTTAGATGTGTTATGATTCTGGTTAAAGTTGGACAAGTTATTACAGAGGAAATAGGAGTAATGCCAATTTCCTTACTACTCTTGGAAGACAGCATAGAGTTGCACTTTGCATCGGATCATTTTCTTTGGCTTTTATTGTTGGATGGAGGAGTTTTGTCCAACTTTACACTTGAGACATTGCAGCAACTGGAAATTGCTACTCTTCAGATAATTGAGAAAGTTATGGATAGATTTCATGACTTGAACCTTGAGGACAAGGTTCTTAATTGGGATGAGGGTATTGTTATGAATCAAGTCCAGCCCAATGTAGATACTAATGTCATACAAGTTGTTATTGGGCCAAGAACGAGCAATAGGGCCAGATTAATTTGGGATCAGGGTTGAGTAGTGGGCATGAAACGTTCCATCAAAAAGGGTAGTGATATGTGATTTAGGGATTATGCAAATTGTTGAGAAAAATGTCTAGTCCTCTCATCCCCTTTCTTTGAGTCTATGCATCTCATCTCCCTTTAGTTATCTTCTACAATAGTTTTCTTTGTTAGTTCCATTTTCCGTTGTAACTTCGAGTTTAGTGATTATAATATTTGAATGTTTCTATTGTGAAATTGGAGTTGTTACAAACTGAAAATGCAAAATGTTACCAAACTATTAATTGTTCCTATTCTGATGACGACATTGTTGATAATGTGTATCCACTATGATTTGGTGCAAATGAATATCATGTCAAAAAAGTAGAATGAATGAATGAAAAAAGTGGAGACATCCATTGGGAACTAGCTAGCCTCTGAGCTATTAAAGTAAAAAGGATTGCACTATTGCAAGACCTTACACCTCAGGAACCGTTAAGAGATTATATGACTTATATACAAACTTATTCTTGAGGAATCGTAACCAAGTATCAGTGAAACTTCAAACTGGCACAGGCCTTTCAGTTCAGCAAGCTTTTGAGCCCGGAATATCAGACAAGTCTGTCATATAATTTGTAAACAAGTAGGCAAGCTAAGCTAGCAAGAAGTTGAAGTAATTATTAATACAACATTTATCTAAATCAAGGCATGTCATGAACTGTAATCCCACATTATCTTGCCTAAGTTGGCAATGAATTTTAAGCATAATGTTAGCTGACAGCAATCTGGTCAGCCTATAAGATACCAAAATGTGATCTTTTGTCCCTAAAAAAGCTTTAAGCAAACACCTTATGGGCGTGATTTTGTAAGAAAAAAACTTTAATAAAAACAATAGTTTTAACGTACCTCAGCACTCTTCCTTTATAGTAGCAATGGTTAACTGCTGCGAACAACAACCAACGTACAACTAAATTTACATAATAATTGGTCTCCAGTTTACATTAGTACAAACACAAAGAATATACTTTATTCATAGTTCGTACTAACTAGTTGTTATTAACTCATGAAGGACTATTTCAAGTGTTAATAATTGATCCGTACTCGGACTTCTAGCTCCACCCTGGTTGGTATTTGTGTTCAAACCAATAAATAGAAAAATATTTCAAACAGTTCTTAAGAAATTAAAATTTTCTCATTGTTGTCAAGGACTTGGGTTACTTCTTCTCAAAATAGAATGAAAAAAACGTTTTTTATAATAGCGATAATGCAGATTACAAAACTCTAGCAAACTCAATAAGCAAACCAACTCACATAACATTGCTTTGTTTATTAAAAATTCATGAATGATGGGTAGAAGAAGTGTATTTTTATTTTTTCAACCTTGGCCTATAGGCTATATTTGTTTATTTGGAAAGGATGACAAAATAGGAAAAGGTAAAATTAAAAAAGTGAAGACGGTAGTTTTGAGAGTAAATTCCCTAAATGGTCACTCAAGTTTAGGGAATTGCCTTAAAATATCATTTATGTTTCATTTAGGACCAAAATATCACTTAACTATCACTTTTTTCCTCCAAATATATTTGACATTCCAAAAGCCCCACCCTCTCCTAGTTGGCATGACATGTCATTAAAGTCTTTTTTTTAAGGGAAAAGGGTCTGATATACCCCTCAACTTTGATATTTGGAGCTGATATGCCCCTCGTTATGAAAGTGGCTCATATATACCCTTACCGTTATACAAACGGCTCACATATATCCCTACAGTTACAAAATGAGCTCACATATGCCCTTCATTTAACGGAAGTGAAAAAATTAATTTTAAACTTATATTTTTGACTTTTAATTTTTTTTTAAAAATCATTTAGGGGTATATAGGATTCTTCTATCAAAGTTCAAGGTATATTTCAATTTTTTTCATACATAAATTATTTTTTGACTTCTTTGATTTTCATTATTTTAGTTTCTTATTCTTATTTTATTTTTTTCTTTCATTCCTTAGTGTAAAGAAAAAAATTTAAAACTATTATTTTGTGGCTATATTATAATTTAAAACAATTTTTTTTTTTGTCTATACTGTAATTTAATTTTTGTATTTGAAGAAAAAAAAATTGGTCATCTATAATAAGTTTTACAAGAATATTAGTGAAACATAAATAAATTTGACCATCAAAATAATAAATCTAAATTAGTCATTGAAACAAAAAAAAAATATGTTTGAGGAAGATTAAATATACCCGTATGGGATTATAGTTTTTTTTCTTTAAAAATAATAAAAAATTAAACTAAAATTATTATTTTTTCATTTCCGTTAGAGGAAAAGGGTATATGTGAACCATTTGTATATAAGTAAGGGTATATATGAGCCACTTTCATAATGAGGGGTATATCAGCTCTAAATGACAAAGTTGAGGGGTATATCAGACCCTTTTCCCTTTTTTTAATAATAGACTAATTTAATTCATTAAACTCATTTAACTAAAATAATGATCATATTATTTTTTTTAAAAGATATATTAGTTTATTAAAAATAAATTTTCATACTTAAGAATCTTTTATCATAATTAAACTTTTTATTTTTTTTATGTTATGAAGAATAGGTTTTTAAAACGTACTATAAAATCATCAATTTTGAATACTTATAAGCACATACATTCAAAAAAATATTGATATACAAATCACTCATAAATACTAAATTACATCAATTAATCATAAATTGTATAATGAATCAATAATATTAAAGGTAAATTAACTATTACAATAATATTAATTGTGTATTTTGAAATTAATGCTTACAATTTTTATTTTTTTGAAAAAATAGAAAGTGAATAATATTATATTTTTTTTAATCTAAAAAACAGTATTAAATACCTCAAAAGTCTCCTTCTATTCTAGTCATGTCATTAAATCATCATTTTAAAAAATAATAGACCTATTTAATTCACTAAACTTATGTCTCTACAAAACAAATATATAAATTACATGAGAATTTATGAAGATTATAAAAAAAAAACTAATTCCTTTATATATTTTTCCAAACAAAATTCAATGAAAAAACTTCTGTGTGCAATTATTACCTGGTAATTTTTAAAATTTCTTAATAAATTATTTGAAATTTTTAAGCAATTTTTTTCATTAAAGTATTCCAATAAATTTCTAAGGTTGACAAAAAAGTTGGTATGAAAGAGAAAATTATTATTTAACTTTTTTTAATTTTATTTTATTTTTATTTTTATTTTTTAGTCTATATTATATTATATTTTAACTTCTCATACAATTAAACACCAATATATATTCTTATCTCATCCCAAATTTATGAAATACAAGTAATAATTAATTGAATTGACTATTTTAATTCAATAATATTCATATTATATGAGATTAATATAGTGATAAATAAAGATCAAAATTTTATTTTCTAATATAAATATTATTCACTTTCTATTTTCTTTTCAAAAAAAGATATTGTAAGTATAATGGATTTCAAAGGACCAAATCAATTATTTTTTAATAGTAAATTGACCTTTAATATTATTGATCCATTATATAATATATGATTAATTGATGTAAGTTGACATTCATAAGTGGTTTATATATCAATATCTTTTTGAATATATGTGTTTATAATTATTCAAAATTGATGATATTATGGTAAGTTTTAAAAAAATATTCTTCATTGCATAAAAAATAAAAAAATAATTATGATAAAAGATTTTTAAGTATGAAAAATTATTCTTAATAAACTAATATATCTTTTTTAAAAAATAATATGATCATTATTTTAGTTAAATGAGTTTAATGAATTAAATTAGTCTATTATTAAAAAAAAAACTTTAATGACATGTCATGCCAATTAGGAGAGAGTGAGGCTTTTGGAGTGTCAAGTATATTTGGAGGAAAATAGTGATAGTTGAGTGATATTTTAGTCTTAAATGAAACATAAATGATATTTCATGGCAATTCCCTAAACTTGGGTGACCATTTAGAGAATTGACTCGTAGTTTTGACGACCTAATCAATCAATTTTCCCGTCAAAGTCTTCCATGGACACGTTATCTTTTTTGGTCCAAAGGCTGCTCCTTGTGTTTAATTTACTTCGAAAAATAGTCAGAGATTTTTATTTTTTTTTATTTTATAAATTTTAGTATATAGAGATGTGAAGTCAGAATCTGAATTTATAGATTCTGAATTTTATAACGATAATTTTAAGTATGAATAACTGTATTCAAAACTTAATATTTATATATATTTAATAAACTTTTGAATGCTTGAATTTTTGGTCGAACTCGTACTTGAACTTCTAGCTCTATCCCAATAATATATGACATTAGACCTAATTAAGAATGTACATTGAAAGTTCAAGTCATTGGATACGAAAGGGGGAGCAAAGAGAAGTGGAAAAAACCTAGCTACACTCCAAATAAATTAATATGGACTACAATGCTTACATCACCTTTATCTTGCTATTTCAAAATTTGACTCTGATATTTTTGTATTTTTGGTAAACAGTTGCCTAAGCTTGATCATTGCGATGCAGATTTGCTAGTAGAATTATTTCCTATTTATTATCCTTGCTATTTCAATTATATTTTGTAATAAATATATTTATTGTGTTATAATGAATATTTATTTTATTCATTGGAGAAAATTAAATTAAGATCATTTACTTTAAGACCAAGTTAATTTTATCCGATAAATAAAAAAGTTTTCATCTATTATATATTATAGAACACCCCTCGAGAGAAGTAAGAAGTTTCTTTCTCCTCTCTATCATATTCTTCTTTAACATATTTTACTTTTTGTTGTCTATTTAAGAAAATATTACTTTCTATATTCAATAATTCTTTGAATACAATATTCTACCTGAAATGATTAAAATTTCAAAATTCAAAGGGCATAGGGGTACATTGCACACATTTTTATTTTAACAAAAATATATGATAAAAGGAAATTTAACTTTTAAAATTTTGTTGCAAGTAAAACTAAAATGAAATGTTTCACTATTTAGCGTGTATCTTTTTCATAAATTTCTATCATTTTATGGTACTATGCTACCACAATTTAGTACTTTTTTAAGTCTACTTAAATCCAACGCAATGCCCTCACCGTAGTAAAAACTAAGCACCAAACATACTCTACTTTTATGCCCCCTTTATGCCCCCAATCAAGAGTACAAAAAATTTCAACTTTGAATGTCCTTTTTGCCTTGTCCAACATTAAACTAGAACCTATTTTGACCAATAAATATAAGCGTTTTCAAATATTCCAACTTGTAACACAATGAACTTGGTTTGTAAAATCAATTCGACATTTAATAACAACAAAAATCACCTACCATATTGTAAAGAAATGAATCTTATGTTAAATTAGATCTTAGGTCCAACTCACACCCCAAAAGTTTGTTCAAAGGGAGGAGGATTGTCCAAGTCTTTTAGGGAATCCACTCATCTCATTAACCATCAATGTGAGACTTTTGTCATTCTTTAACATCTTAACCCTAAAAACTAACTATTTTCCACGCATATCATTCTTCATAACACAAAACAACAAATAAACCATCCAAACCAAATTGGACTCAGTTATATGAATCTTCATTGTCAATTATCGCTCTACTTTAGCTTTTCTTATTTCTTAACACGTGTCTAGGTGAACATGTCCCAACATATTCTGTATTGTAAGAATTCATTAACAAATTAACTTGTCAATGCCTACCATATAATTGGGATCGATAATGTGAGCGAACTCGCGCTAGCAAAATTAATCTCCAAAGTACAAAATGAACGAAATGAATTTGAAACAAGTGTTTATAGGATTGTAAACCAGTTCCCCTTACTACTACATAGCTTAAAATTACAGTAACAAAACAAAAAGTACAAACTTCACCGGAAAATTGAGTGATCGATCTTACTTACTACTTGGACCGCTGTCTATTAGTAGGTACAATGGTTGATCGGATTCTTGAGAAGGGCGTTAATGGCTCGAGAATGGAGTCTCTGTATTTGTTGGGTAAAACTTGAATTCTTCCCCTTTTTGATCGAACCAATGGATATGAAGATTTATCCTCAATAACTTCCTCTGTATACTCGTTAACTCTTCGTTTAAGCTGTTTTTTAGCAGCAGTAGCGTCGTTGTCGTTGTTGTAGTGATGTTCATCCATTTTTAATTTCTCATCAAGTTTAAATGGATTTTCGTCTTTAAAGTCTCCAAATATCAATGTTGCTGCTTCAATTAGTAAACCCATAAATCCTTGTTGCTCTTTCACTTCCCCAATTTCTTCTTTCAATTCACTCGTCTCAAAACCCCCATTATTCTCAAGCTGCAAAATTTCTACACAAGTATCAATTTTACACGATTCCTCTCCACCGTCATCGATATCAGAGCATTTCCCAAAATCAACACTGCCGCACTCCGCCACAACGGGACTGTTAACAAAACCGCCGTCAACCGGAGACCCAGATTCCTCCACCATCTCCAGCGGCGTTAAATTAAACCCAATGTTCAAGTCAACAGCAAATCCGTTGAGATTTTGTGAAGGTGGAGTATTGTTGTTGTGTGGTGGTACAGTGGAGATAATTTTGAGAATCTTTAAGAGACAATTCTGCGCTTTTGAACAATTAACACGTTGCGTTTCGCTACATAAAGAAGATGAAGAAGCAAAACAATTTCGATCGGTACCCATTTTTGTTGCTTTGTTTTACCGATCGAATTCAAAAGTTTTAGAGGTACCTTTTCGGACCTCTCTAACGAAAAGTCGCTAAAAATAAATTGTGAAAACTAGAGAGAGAGAAGTGAGAGTTAATAGAAACAAGAAACTGCGGACCCGATTCTTCTGCCTTTTCTTCCTACTCCTATCTTAACCTTTTTACGAGTATAATATATGTTGCTCTATGTTATATTATGTTTATTTTTATTTGTCACTTACGTAAGAGTTAATGTATACATTTTGATAAATATTTTGATTTTTTTAATCAAATTATTATTTATAATTTATAATTTATAGTATTTTATTTAATTTTTGAATTAATTTAATTTAATTTTTTAAAAATCGAAATAATGCCAACTTAAATAAATGTGGAGAGGAGTATCATTTTGGGTTAATTAGAAAGAAATGAATGTTACATATCATCAAGAGTTCTGGTGCAGTGGTAAATACTCCTTCATCTTTGATTAGAGGTCTCGAATTCATGTTTCAATGTAAATTTGAATTTAGTGGGGCTTCAATATGGGTACCGAAAACCGAATATCAAGTGGGAAACCAAAAAAAAAGATTGTGATCGAATGGTAAATACTCATTCATCCTTAACAAGAGGTTTTGGGTTCGAGTCCACCAAAAAACTGAATGTTCTTCTTTGGGTATTAATACTCTAGTGTTGAATGTAAATGAATCTAGAATTTTGAGTTTGAGTTTAGATTTTAGACAAATAATATATATATATATATATATATATATATATATTAAATAAGTTTGTTTACTCAATGTATAATTTTAATTTAAAATTATTGAATTCTATCGAATTTGTGTTATAAGTTTAATTTTTATAAGTATGAGTACATGTTTATAATTATAATTGTGTACATGAGAAGAAATTAATGTGTGAAATATTAAAATTTAAATTAAATGTTAAATAAAAGTAATTTAATCAAATTATTTTTTAATTAATATTTCTTTAATAAATGCGTAAAAAATATAAAAAAAATAGACCGAAGGCCGCCTCGTACATAAACTTGTTATTTCCGCAAGTGCATTTCAGATTACTTATGTTGGATAATTAAAACTACTTTGTTTATTAAATTCACTCTATTTAATTTTGTTTTATGTACTTGTCATTTAGAAGGTCAACATAATTTTTATTTCCTTAACATATATATTAATCGATGGTTTCTAAAAAAATAATTTAATATGTTATAATAGATAATTTTATATCTTAAAAAGAATTTGTATTGATATTAAATAAAGATTAATTTTTGGTCGTCATTTCGCGTTGGGCGGCTCGGCTCTTTCGAAGAAGAGAATATGTCATGCTAGCTAATTATAATATGGTTAATGGTTTTGTATGTAAATTTGATAGCGCTAAGTAATAAATTTTAAAATGATAAGAAAAAATAATTACACATAAAATATTAAGAAATAAAATTTTATTAATAAATAATATAGGTACAATTTTATTTATTATTTTGATTATCTTCGTGATCCGAGGGGTAAAACAAGTATCTTTTGATAGTAGAATGGTGTGGACCTTGTTGGGATATATTTTATTTTCATGAAATGAGAATTTTGTGATTTTTCTTGAAATATACGATTGTAAGAATTAGGATCTGGTCATATATTCTTGATCTCAGTATAACTATCCCAATGATTTAAGAGATATTCAAGATGTTTTTTTCAAAGGAATATGTAGTTCATTTTTCCTTCCGTTTTGAGGAGGATTATCTTTTATGTCATGATCTCTTTAGGAATATCTAAGAGTTTATGAAATATTTGAAAATCTAATGACTTGAGTTAAATAGCTAGCTATTTAATAGTTTAATATGTTTTTTTATGAATGCTTAAAAAAATTATGGAATATTTGAGATAACTTTTTTCAAAAAATATGTCTCATTTCATAAATGTAAGTTTAGATTTGCTTCTATTAACCTCTAAAAACCTTAAGAGAGATTGAACTTGTAGGTAGAATCCACAAAACTCGAATGTGCACATATAGTGCATAGAACTTGACTCTATCAATTTGATTTAAATATAACAGATTATGTACTTTTTTAAAGTTACCATTTCAAGCCTAATATAAATAAGGCGGAATGACCTGGAAGACCTCTGTATTTGGCTCCTTTTGTCAGTTGGACCCTCCTACTCATCACTTTGCCAATCAAACCCTTAAACTCATCAAAACACAATATTTTAAACCCCTCTGACCATTGACCGAGCTTATGTGACATTAATATTGGTGAGTTGAAAATATGCGTAATTACACACGCTTAAAAGCGAGTTAAAACAATATTTTTCTTTTAAAAAAAAATAATTTAACAAAATTTAAAAAAAAAATCATCTTCTTCAACCCTCCTTCACCCACACCCACCCTTTCTTCTTCTCCACCAGCCCTCTCTCCTCTACCCCTCACCACATCCCTCACCTTTCTTCTTTCTCCAGCCCATTCTTCTTTCTCCACCCCCACATTCACTCTTCTCCGCCTCTTCTTCTTCTTTTTTTTAATACAAATCAGTAGCCTTAACTTCTTCTAAAATTTTCGTTTTTTAGGTTTGAAAAATATTAGTATCATTCTTTTATTAGTTGGTTTCAACGAGGAGATGCAGATAATGTGAAGAATGATTGTGACTATTGAAAATTTTAAAACTCCATTGATAAGTTTGAAAAAGCTTAAAAAATAATAAATGGGTCTTGTGAATTTGTAAAATTACTTAAATTTTTTTGATTGGGGTTCATTGAGTTTGTGTTGGTGAACTTGTAGATGAATTTACAAGTTAAATCAAGAAGAATTTGATCTGATGGGTATGAATCTAGTGCTCAATTTGTGACCAAATATGAAGAAGATGACTATTTGAAAAGTTAAAGAAATTAAAAAATTGATTTATTTGATTTTTAAGAATTTTTTAGCACTTAATTTCGCATGTGGCACTAAAAATGATGTGGAATTTCACGTGTAATCGCGTCCATTACACGCACTCTGACCGGAGTAGAAAAGGGTTTAAAATGTTGTTTTCTGATGGGTTTAAGGGTCTAGTTGGCAAAGTGATGAGTATGAGGGTTCAACTGACAAAATGAGTCAAGTACAAGAGTCTTTCAGGTCATTCCGCCTATAAATAAAGAACTAGTACTGTAATTATATTATATATAATAGGGGGGGGTCATTATAAAAGTAAAGTAGGGTGGCATCCATTTGCCATGTCATATTAAAATGGACAAATGTGATTGGAAGATTCGTGATGTCTCAACACTGACTTGCACATTTGAGAATTCTGCGTAAAAGATTGTCCTTTTCAAGTCAACCAAGGAGTCGTTTCGTGTGTGGAATAAAAATAAATAGTTGTAGGGAAAAAAATTGATGTTTTATTTGGTTGTTATGTTTAGGATAATTTATCCCACCATTTATATTATAGTGATGGAATAAGTTATTTATACATGGTCGAATAAGTTATCCTATGATAATTAATTTCAGGATAATTAATCCTGAGATAACTTGTTTCCAACCAAACGATCCTTTAGTTTAAGGTATTATTTAGTGTTCAGTATCCACATTAAAGTCCAATTATATTTGAATTGGTGTCTTATAAGGTTTTTTCAAATATTTTTCTATACTTAGAACTCAAATCTAATTAAAGAATAAACAAATCCATTCACTAAACCACATTTTTTTTTGGCAATACGATATCTTTATATGATTTTGGATAACCAACATTTTTAACTTAATTTTAATCTTTAGTTATGCCCATATTTCATTTAGTATCACAATATTTTTTTGATAAAACCAACCTTTAAGAGCCCGTTTGGATTGGCTTAAAAGTCGGTCAAATCTACTTTTAAGTCAGTTTTTTACTTTTGAAAGTGTTTGGCAAATATAAAAAATAACTTAAAATAAGTCAAAAATGACTTAAAATAGGTTACGAAGTGTTTGACAAGGTAAAAAATGACTTAAAATAAGTCCAAAATGACTTAGAATAAGTCAGAAACCAAAAGTAGGTGTCTACCCTACTTTTTATTTTTTGACTTAAAAATCATTTTAATTTGATTTTTTATTTTTAACTTAAAAGCTACTTTTTTTAAAGTTAATTCAAACGGGACTACATGTAAGACACTTTTAGCTAGTCTTATGAGCTAGTCGTCCACGTAGCATCATTTTGGTTCACCTTTATTAAGAAGCTTTAAAAATGTGTTTTTGATACTGAATGATGAATATAAAAATATTAAAATCATCACTATGCCGCTACTCGTTATATATGTACACTATTAAAAATCACTATTTTTTATTAAATCCAACACAACACTATTTAATATTTTATAATAAAATAATAAAATATCTTTAGTACTAATTTATTATTGACCAAAAAAAGTTTTAGAGGTTAGACAGCATTACTGAATGACACGTGAAGATGGTGGAAAAGTGAGATATTAGGTAGCGGAACAAGGAGGCAAATAAGTGGGCAAAGAATTTTTTGAGCTGCTTTGACCTAAACTGTGATTCTTTTATTCTTTATATTCTATCATTAAAAGATATATTTATTGTATTTATTTTTAAAAATTCAGTAATTCATTAATTTGAATTTATATCGAATAAATTTAATACCATTTAATTAAGTCGTTGTAGTTACTGTAGAACAAAAGGCAAAGGCATCGAGGTTCTTTCACCTAGACGGTAGAAATTTAATATAGTGATCTAGAATTTAGAAACCGAGCTAGACTTTAAATTTATGAATTCGAGTGATTCTAATCTTTTAAAATTATTAGATTCTGAATTAATGATACGTATATATTGAATGAATTTTTAAATGCAATTTGGACCAATGCTAGTGAATTAGCTAGGCCCTTGATCTTGACCCTCTACCAAAATGTTCTTTTTTCAATTTAATTATATTGTGTCATTATTATGTTCACAATTTCTTTAATCCTATGCTTTTAATCAAATGAAGTATTATTTTGATATTGGAAAGGCAGAAAGTTACTGCCTTTTATAACAGTTAACACTGTTGACTAACAATTAAGTGAGCAATCAAGAAGACTCTTTTAAATGTATAACTATATATAATAAACAGAAAGAAACAAAAAAAATGAAAGTGAGTAAAGCATTAGCTGGCAAATTATAAAGCACACATCACGTATATATACACTACCAGTATATAATAATTGAAAAATGACAAAGCAAAAAAATTAAAAAGGAGGGGGTGGGGGTTACCCCTGTGCTCACACACGTGTACAAATATATATATATGTAAGTGTATATAAAATTTAAAAGTATTTTCTATACGTTCATATTCAATCATGAACATTCGTAACAAAATTTTTAATTTCGTACTGATCATCCATAAGAGAGTCTAGACTAGTCCATAAACAAAAAAAACAAGAACAAAATTCCAAGAATATTTACTATGGGAATAGACTGAATTTTGTAATTTTGCTTAAGGATCATGCTTACAGCAAATAAGATCGATGAGACGTTCTTTTCAACTTATGGATGATTATGTTGCCTGAAATGGTAAAATGAAAAATAAATTAGCAACACCTTATGTTTGATTAATAAATATAAATAATTAAATTGTATAAGTTACGTGTAAGAATTTTTTGAACCGATAATGTATATAACTTAAATACCTTCGTAATGAATTGCATTAGGCATCGTACATGATGTTATAATTAGTATCCTTCAATAAAATATAAATTCAATTGATCAATATTGCTAAAACAAAGTTAATCCAAGTTCATTTCTGTCCCCATTGTTAAAGAATACGATGGGTATTTGCCAATATATATCCACATTAATTTGGTGGCAGATATATACAATTGTGTTAGCATTTATAGTTGCCAAATTGTTTGCCCCCTTCTTTATTTTTGCTAGTAAAGTTGTGGGGATCTTGGGTAGGGAATATAATAAATTATGAAAATTCTCTCATTTAATATTTTTAAACCCATGATTCAAATATTATGTATCCATTGCAACTATATGTTTTTATAATTAAAAAAAACTGAGATAAGTTTATAAAACATAGATAAAATAGTGTAACCATCTTTACTTGATATAACATGTAGCTTTCATGTTAGTTAACATTATAGTATTATTATTTTTAACGTTTAAGGGATAATTCTTAAATATCTTTTGATATGACACGATATCTTTTATACATTTTATATGTTAAAGATTGTACAAATAAGCAGGGGCAGAGACACCTTGTAGTCAGGATAACCTCCTATAATGAAATATTATATTATTTATACATTATTAGAACTATTATATATAATATATGTCGAATTTTTATTTAGCTAGTTCGTAACTCAAAAATTTTGACTTCGCCGGGGTAAATAAAGCAACACTATAGTTTTCGATAAAGTGGGGACCTTTGCATGTCTGAAATCTGATATATGAATGCACTCTAATTTGGCGATGGAATAAACAGAACAAGGACTATCAAAAAATCACATGAGATTCTTTGCGCCTCAAATTTTAAGTAAGATTATTTTTCCCTTTTGTGTCCTGGCTCTTGTGGTATCTCCGTAAAATTTTATATTTTTATATTTTCTAAAATTGATATATTATTATCTGTTGGTATATATGTTATGAAAAGGCTAAATGACATACTTGATTCCTACTTCATGTTTTTTTTTAGTGGTGTGCTTATGTTCTAAAAATTCTGGATGTGACTCTAATACTAAATAATAAGAGTATTGTATGTACTCACTTTGTTCATTTTTACTTGTCCAATAACGACTTGATATACCTCTTAAGGAATAATATATAACAAGAGTGATAGTTTTACAATATCACCTTTCAATATCTACAATAAATTCATTGTTTTGATAAATGCATTGAAAAATTCTATAATTAATAATAAGGATAAATTAAAAACTAAGAATAAATTTTCTCTCAGATTTTTTGACATTTATTTTTAATATGTTGGACAAATTAAAATGAATGTAATGATTATATCAACAAAACAAATATTGGAGTAGTTTTTTACATTTTAGAACTAGTCAAAAGTTAATATCAACAATCTAAGATCACATGTTTTATATCAACAAGACGAATTATATGTATATTTTAAAAAATCTTTATGTCTCGTGCAAATTAAACAAGTGAAATGAGTTGTTCTTTTTAAAATAATGGAACTAAGCATACTTGCTACGACTTCAACTAACACCATTATTATTAGAGCAACTTTCACATAGAGCAAACACAAAATTCATATTTGTATGTTATAGCAAAGTTTGCATAATTGCGCTCCATAGCAAACATAAATATGTATATTTCGCTATACATATACAAAATAAAGCAGTTGTATAATCTGCTTTGGTATACATATACAAAAAGATCAATTGTATAAAGTGAGAGAGGCGAGTGAGCGAGCGAGATCTGAGAGAGGGGAGAGAGGGGAACGAAAATATATGTATATATACAATTTTCACGCATTTTATACATTTGCGTTTTTGTATAAAGTGAGAGAGGCGAGTGAGAGAGAGAGATCTGGGAGAGTGGCAAGCGAGATCTGGGAGAGGGGAACGAAAATATATGTATATATACCATTTTCTCTCGCTTTATACAAACACAAACAAATTTTATACAATTTGCGTTTTTTGTATAAAGTGAGAGAGGCGAGTGAGAGAGCGAGATCTGGGAGAGTGGCGAGCGAGATCTGGGAGAGGGGAGAGAGGGGAACGAAAATATATGTATATATACAATTTTCTCTCGCTTTATACAAACACAAACGCACTTTATACACTTGTGTTTGTATAAAAAACGAGAGAGGCGAGGGAGAGAACGAGAATGGCGAGCGAGATTCACCAGGAGAGAGGTGAAATAGCAACAGTTTGCTATGAGGTACAATTAAATCAAACTATATTAATAGCATTTAATTTGAATTAATAGTTTGTTATTATATACAATTTCCCATTATTATATTATTATTAATAATAATAATATGGTCAGATTGTGATGACAAACGTTAAGATTCTCATAACAACGCAGGGATCAGGAGTTGTTATGATTAATAATTTCTCCAATCATTGTGATTTGTGTTTAATTAATGAGTGTGTGTCTTTTTGGAGCAGTAAGCGTGGGTAAAAATTGGGAGAACAAAAATAATAAAGAGAAAGCATGACTCGCTTATTAGGCTTTAGGTATTTATTTTCTTTTATATGACTCCGTATGTTGATATTTAAATCGAACAAGTGTCACAAATTTGAATAATAACAACTTACAAAATTGAGGAAACGAATATGAGGCTAATAGTCCAGTTGAGTATGGGCCATTCGGGTCGATGCTTTCATTACGTAAAATATTTGTCAATATTACTAGCCCGTTAATCAGAAAGCACACAACATAATTTTTAGGGCAAACTACAGAAATCACATACTTTTAAGGCAAAATTACAATCTATCCCTTAAAAGTTTATAATTACAGAAATCCCTCAAACGGATACAATAATATAAGCGTTGATACAATAAACTGATGCACGAGATACATTAATCGTTAAGTAAGATACATTACATTTTATACATGAAGTGCGAAAATGAGGGATGTTGGAAATTTGTAAAACTTATAGGGGATAATGGTAATAAGTAAACTAAAAGGTGGGATTTCTGTAATTTTTCCTAATTTTTATGATACAGTTTTACTTGAATTTAATTTTTTTTGTCCAAAACGTTTAATATTGGGCTTTTTTTAGAGCAACTTTCACATATAGCAAACATAAAAATCATATTTGTATGTTATATCTATAGTTTGTATAATTGCGCTTCATAGCAAATTTTATGTTTGATATGGAGCTTTTGATTTATATAATTCGCTACAAACATCCAATTTTATACAAAATTGTTCAGTTTTGTATAAATTCTTTTATACATTGTAATTTGTATAATAAGATCGGTATTTGTATATTATAAGTGTATATGACGAAAATATATGTATTTGTATTTGTATATACAATTTTCTCTCGATTTATACAAACACAAACGCATTTTATACATTTTATACCGAAATGTATAAAATGGCTAATTGTATACTGAAAATGGCTAATTGTATACCGAATCAGATGGCAAAAAAAGGGGATGTTTGCTGCGAATTACAATTAAAATAAACTATGGCTATATCATTTAATTTGAATTAATAGTTTGTTATTTCATACAATTTTTCCTTTTTTTTATGGATTAAATCTTTTGAGTTTCAATTAAGACGTATAAATTATGTATTTGTATATACACTTTTCTCTCGATTTATACAAACACAAGCGCATTTTATACATTTTATACCGAAATGTATAAAATGGCTAATTGTATACTGAAAATGGCTAATTGTATACCGAATCAGATGGCAAAAAAAGGGGATGTTTGCTGCGAATTACAATTAAAATAAACTATGGCTATATCATTTAATTTGAATTAATAGTTTGTTATTTCATACAATTTTTCCTTTTTTTTATGGATTAAATCTTTTGAGTTTCAATTAAGACGTATAAATTATGTATTTGTATATACACTTTTCTCTCGATTTATACAAACACAAGCGCATTTTATACATTTTATACCGAAATGTATAAAATGGCTAATTGTATACTGAAAATGGCTAATTGTATACCGAATCAAATGGCAAAAAAAGGGGTGTTTGCTGTGAATTACAATTAAAATAAACTATGGCTATAACATTTAATTTAAATTAATAGTTTGTTATTTCATAAAATTTTTCCTTTTTTTTATGGATTAAATCTTTTGAGTTTCAATTAAGACGTATAAATGTATATAATGCAACATCAAGAGTTATTATTAGTCATGTTGAGATGGCCTAGTTGGTCTAAGTCGCCAAATTAAGGTTCTGGTCCGAAAGGGCGTGTTTTCAAATCTCACTCTCAACAACTTTTTTATTATTTTGAGTTTTTGGTAATTTATTCAATATTATTTTTTTATGAATAATGTATAATTAATTACCTATCGATGGTCTCTTTTTTTTTTAAGTCAATAAAGTGTTATTGCTGCTCCTTTGAGAAATGGATGGACATAGAGCTGATGTTCAACTTAATTTAACTAAACAGCAAGTTTATTGAACGTAAATTAATGCACTTTGCCTACGAAGTGAAAAACAGCATCTGATTCATGTTCCCAGGAGAAAGGATTTAAAGATGAATAAAAGTACCTTTATATTCCCCTATTTGCTTTTTTTGCACTGACAATACAAGCATTGGATACGTTTCGATGTGATTTGAAGTTAAAATTCTAATTTAAAGAAATTGTATGTACGTACCATTTCAAATTGCATGGTCAAATGATCCTAATCTTTGTAAAGCATTTTACACACTTGATTTTTAACGAGATGTTAAGTAGTTCTTCCATGTGTTACACATTTTAATTGACTATAATTTTACTGATAATATGTATAATATATCGATATTGCTTACATAAAATTATATTATATGCGCGGTGCTTTCAACTCAAGAGTGTTGAGCAATTTGTGTCCAGAAATTCAATCATCTGATCTCTAGCTGATGCAAAATAGCTGCACCTAACTTATGGCCTCTACATAAATATGTGATCATCAAATCAAATTCTATGTCACTTCCCAACTGTCTTGAGTAAATTCTTATAATAAAGTCATGCATGCTATATATTAGCTGCTAGCCTCACATAATTTTGGAGTTATAAAATGGTTAGGAAGCTTCTCTTTATACTTCCCCATACTTTATATCTCATCATCATGCTAGCTGCTTCCTCTTCCTCTTCCACTTCCTCAAATTATTTATCGTAATTTTTAAAAATGGTTAATTTCTTCTTAATCAGTCCAAATTTCAAAAACAATGTTATATTTCTATATTTAATAAACCTTTAATTTTAAAATCCTCATTTTATCATTAATGGATGATTTATAGTCACATCAACATTTTTAACTTATTTCAAAACATAAATTTTGAAAAAATATTTAAATTGAATTTTGTGTCAAGTCAAATGACGTCACATAAATTGATATGGCGAAAGTACTAACTAATTGACCTCAGTCAAGTTTAGGGTAGGCTTTAGGTACTCTACCCAAATTATTTATAATAATTATTTTTAAAAATTATAAATATATTTAAAAAATACGATAAATAATTTGAGACGAGAAAATACTTATTATGAATCTCCCCCACACCCAACTTCTCCTTTGTCGACTCTGTCAAGCTACTTACAAACAACCACATCCCATTAATGTTTTCAAACCACCTTCTCATTCTTTCTACTCTCCTCCATCCTAATCATCTGATTGCAAGTATTGTCACTTTAAGAGAACAAAAAGAGACACTAAATATTTTTGTCTAATTTCACCCTTAGCTTACTACTATAAGAAAACATAAATATTCATTAATATGTAATTCAAGGAAGAAATTAATTAATAAGGGTAATTTAATCAACTATATACCTTACTGTCATATCAAATAATATTCTTAATGTTTGTGCTAAAACATCAAATGACATGTCAAAAAGACTAAGGGTCTTACTTTTTTCCCACACTTCTATTTGTCCACTTTCCTTTAAAATTAAATACTCATTCTAAATCATTTTTGAAGTCTATTATATAAGATTAGACACTAATTAATATGAATACTAAGATAAAATATGTACTTACTTTCTTAAGAGAGTATGCAAAGTCCAGCATAAACAAGTAAAAGTTACAAGTTTAGATTTTTGGGATGAAACAAATAAAAACCACATTTGTATGCCAAACATAGAACTTAGAAAAAGAAATGGCACCAAAAAGGAAAAATTAGGTAGGAAGATTATTTAATGTGGAAAATAAAAGGTCTTTAAAGCTTATCTAGCTAGTCATTTTAATTTATTGACAACACTAGCTAGCTTAAAGGATTAAATATATTACTTATCAAGGATGATTATGGTCTTGAGTGTAGATGTAATCAAGATGAGCTTCTGCAACTACCCTTCTCTTCATGCATTCTCCATCTTCTTCAACACATTCTTCCAACCCCATAAGCTTCTACAAATTAAGAAAACAAAAACATAAGAGTCAAATAATTAATGATTTTGTTAATATAATGGACCATATAAATTAAAGACCAATTCACAAGTTTAAAAGTTAGTTCATGTGAGAATTGGCCAATCCCATAAAAGGTTTGATTCAAAACAAATAATATTATATCGTAACTGAATCTTTATCTATATATCATGATTTAACAAAAAAATTAAATTAAACCTTGAACCTAACTCAATCGAAAACTGAAAGTCAAGTAATAAAACAACTAACATGTTGTGAATCTATTTATAAGAAACATAAGAAAGAAAGACAAAAAATAATTATAAGAAGTTTACATTTAGGCTATCGTTGGTTTCCATGTGGTCAACTGAATATAACGGAAAGTTGACTTTCCCATGCTTTACATCCTCTTTCACTGCAAGAAAAACATAATTTTATCATATACATACGTGCAAAAAATAAAAAAGAGAGAGTATAGATTATATGATTAAATATACTTTTTTTCATAAAAGGG
Source organism: Solanum stenotomum (assembly GCF_019186545.1). Lineage (NCBI taxonomy): Eukaryota > Viridiplantae > Streptophyta > Magnoliopsida > Solanales > Solanaceae > Solanum > Solanum stenotomum. The sequence continues at coordinate 4,239,491 of NC_064289.1, forward strand.
ATTGCTCAGACGATAAACAGTGTTTATCAACCTCCGCACCCTAAAATAATGAGTTCGAGTCCGAGAAAGAGCATAATGATTGTGCTAGCTATAGTTAATTACCTTCACTTCTGGTTGATAAGAAATAACGTGAAGATGATGCTGGTGAAAGGAAGACAAAGAGGAAGATGATGAGAAATACAAGAAAACATGATATGCTTAATTGCTTCATCATGAGTATGATAAGTAGTACTACAAATTATAGCTTTGTTAATTTTAGGTTTGAAAAATTGAGAGAAAGATATATTATAAATTGAGGGGTTGTGGAAAGAAAACGTGTCTTGTATATATAACATGCAAAAAGGCGCACTATTAATCCTTTCATGGAATTGCAATCACATAACTCGTTGGTGGAATCAAAATTTTCGATAAAGAATTTAAATATAAAGAAATAAACATAAAAAGTCAAAAGGAAAATCAACATCTATTATATAAGTAATATAATATTCTATCGAAAAAAGTTTAAATGAACCTCTGAACCTTTACTAACTCCGTCTGTCTAGAATATATACTTACTTTATACTACTCTATGAGATAATAAATCTTGGTCCCACCCACCCATCATCTACCTTTTTTTACATGCCATGCATTCTCATGTGACCAACACTCAACTTTAATTTGTATAGTGGTCCAAGTAGTAGAGTAAACATTTAAAGAGTAAAATTCAATGTGGTAATGTGGTAATATAGTGGTTGACAGCATCAAAAAGTCAACCTTTTGGACACAATTTACATCACTAGCTACTTATCTTTTCTCCTTTTCCACTCTTTATTAATCATCACTCATCAGGTACATATGAACTATAAAGTGCGCTAGTTCGACTAATTGAAATTTATGATGAATAAACTTAAAATCGATAAGGAATAAAAAATCATATATAATATAAAAAAAATAAAATTTCTAAAAATTGATAAATCTTAATCATCCCATCAAGGCTATATTTAATTTGTTTTACTGAACAAATATTTTGAGTATGGCTTTAACTATATCTCCAGACACGTTTCAGAAATGTTTATAATAAATAAAAAGGTATCTGGATGGATTCGTATCGAGAAGTTCTATATTGGGAATAAAACCCTCCAAAACAAAGATAAATCCGTACTTAGAAAAATTCAAATTCAAAATTTTTAATTAAGAATGAAAAAGTAATTATCATTGTACCACAATCTTTGTTGGTTATACACATCATTTATTCTTACAACAAACTGTGGTAAGACACTAAAATCCACTGTCTTGGAAATCGTTATTTCTTTCTCTATTGTAGCTGCCATTTGCAGTTTTCTTAAATGTATTTTGTTGACATAATGGAAGGAGCTGAGATACTTCTTTGTATGAAAGTTGTAGAAAAAAATTTCCTTTAGATAAATTAAAAGAAGAAAAGTTAGAACAGGAAAATGTTAGGAAATTGCTGCCCTCTCTAGCTTCAGCCACTACTATTTAAAGCGCACGTAAATTCGCTCTTACGCAATAATTCATAAATTATATAGAATATGTAAATCGTATTAGGCGTAGTCAATAATATAAACTTGATTGAAAAGTATCGACGTGGAAATTAATTGTTAGCCTTTCATATGCAATATCATCTGAAACACCAATTCAATTATTCTCACGAGTCATAAAAAGTGATGTTGCAAAGTAGCAACTTTTCAATTCAACCGCATAGATTCGTTACATGATATTGCGAATATAATGCGATTTGATAAGGTTTTATCTTCTTCCTTTCGAGAATACGTAACATCGTTATCTCATAATTTCCTAGCACAAACTAATTCAATTTTAAAATATTAGACTTTCCCTTATATTGATGGGGACTAAACTAGAGGCTTGTATTAGTAGTTTTTGTTCCGTACCCAATAAAAATTTACTAAATATCTACAAATATTTAATTGTGAATTTTATTATTATTATAGTATTAACTTGATATCGATATTAAAACTCATAAATTTCAAATTATGAATCTGTCTATAAGGCATAAGCCATATAAATGACATGCAATGAGGTTAACTTTCACCATACCCAAAAATGATCTACTAGGATTATGTAATTTCGAGTGTAAGTTTCGTGTACATATTTTCTACTAGTGTAAAAAGTATTTTAACAATCATGTTAGCTAGAAGGTAATTACCGATTATCCTCTAATAAGTGATATAACAATAATTTCAGTGTAATCTTACAAGTGAAGACTGTAAAAAAGAATATGAAATTATTTCCGCTAAACCGGAGAAAGTACTTCAAAGGAGTTTGTGTAAATAAGACCACCAAATAGAAGAGGGAATGTTCTTGACTTCCAAGGGGGGAGCTTCATTAAAAAAATACTTTGCCCCTGAAAACAAATCTAATTTCCCAAATGATTTTGACGCTTTTATCTTTTTACTTTTTTTTCTTTTATTTTATGGATTAATTAAAGGTGTCTTTGTTTCTTCATATTGTGACTTGTGAGTGCCTTCCAGACATAGTGCCACTATAGTTTATGTTTGTTAAAGACTAGACATTACAAATTTAAGTCACTTTTATATTTGGGCTGTACAACAGAATCCCTACTTTGTTTAGCACTAACTGTAATTTGCTTGGACAAGTGTTAAGGATTTGATATCTTTGGCATCAAAATTAGATCTTCTAAAGATTTCAAATGTTTTATAATCCCAAGCATATAGCATCTAATCAATCATATTATTTTATAACCAATAGTTCAAGGTTTATTCTTGCATATCACATATATCTTGCAATTTTTGTAGCTTTAATTCAGATAATTAGATTGAATAGTATGAAGTCGTATTGGTCTGTCACAACTTGCATGATTATTTTTTTCCTCTTCTTGGTTTGTAATTTTGATGTTATGATGGTTCGATATGATTTGTGAATAATCCAACATGATAATTAGATTAATCATAGCATAAAGTCGTACCGATCTTTCATATGCCACACTTTTGAAAAATAACTTGTTTTTTCCTCTTCTTTGTTAGTAGCGTATAAGGGTCAGTTTGGATTGGCCTTAAAAAAAATAGCTTTTAAGTAAAAAATAAAAAGTCAAACTGAAGTGACTTTTAAGTTAAAAAATAAAAAGTAGAGGGAGACCTACTTTTGATTTTTGACTTATTTTAAGTCATTTTAAACTTATTTTAAGACATTCTTGACCTTGCAAAACACTTCTCAACTTATTTTAAGTCATTTTTTACTTATTTTGAGTTATTCTTTTATATTTGTCAAACACTTCCAGAAGTCAAAAACTGATTTAAAAATAGGTTTGACCAACTTTTAAGTCAATCCAAACACCCTCTAAATTATGACGATCATGTATAGTTTATGAGTAATCAATTGGATAATTAGGTTATGTATACCATGAAATTATATCGATTTGTCATGTGTGTGTCACATTCACCAATTTGCTTGCAACACATAATGTTTCCTCAGGCCCATCCCATTTTGACATTAGTGGACTAGAGCTTGTTGTACCTATGGCCCAATTAGATATTGATCATGTGGGCTAAAGCCCAATTAGATGTTGATCTAATTACTCCTAAGAGGGAACCTTCTTGGGCCATGAAGAAAAACCACTGTGAGTATTGGCCCAAATACAAGTGTATTTGATGGTTGGACAGTAGAAAATAATAATATTATTATAATTAGACTAAATTTTAGGTTTAGCAAACATAAAAATTATATTTGTATGCTATAATTATAGTTTGTATAATTGCGCTTCATAGCAAACTTTATGTTTGATATGATTATTAATATGTATATTTCGGTATACATATACAAAAGAATAAATTGTATAATATGTGTTTGTATAAAGCGAGAAAGAGAGAAAGACAAAAGAAAACTGGCCAGGAAAAGATATGTATTTGTATAATTATAAGTGTATAGGACGAAAATATGTGTATTTGTATTTGTAATATACAATTTTCTATCGCTTTATACAAACACAAACACAATTTATGCATTTGTGTTTGTATAAAGTGAGAGAGGCAAATGAGAGTGGCGAGTCGCGAGCGTGGCGAACGTGATTCTCTGGGAGAAAGGCGAACGAAAAGATATGTATATATACAGTTTTCTCTCGCTTTATACAAACACAAACATAATTTATACATTTGTGTTTATATAAAGTGAGAGGCGAGAGAGACTGCCGAGCGCGATCAGGAGAATGGCGAGCGAGATTCGCTGAGGAGAGAGGCGAATGCCAACTATTTGATATGGGTTACAATTAAATAAAACTGTGGTTATAGCATTTAATTTGAATTAATAGTTTGCTATTTTATACAATTTTCCCTTATAATTACCCCATCAAACTTCTACCCTTTTTTGAAGTAGACACCTTAAGTTTGCAGGGGTCCTATTACCCCACGAAGCTATTTTTCACCATGATAAATACACCCTTTTAACCCATTTTTAGAGCATGTGCGATCTCAAGTTTGAGAGGCGCGTGAATGAGGCAAAATTAACCCCTAAACCAGTGTTTTAGTGCCATGTGGCATCAACAATTTAGAATTTCTTTTCTTTATTAAATAGACCATTTTCCATCTTTCACAAACCTCCATTGATGGCCATTGAAGAGCTCTTCATTTCCAGCCCAAAAAAAATTCTATTATGTTCATTCCAATAATTCAATTTATAAACCTCCGTGAGATGCCATATGAACTTCTGGAGGTTGGCGAGTTCCCAAAAAGTCCCTTTTCTATATCAACCAAAAAAGTCTGTTTATAAATTCACTGCTTCTTCCTCTAAGTACCCAACAATCCGATTAGCCAATTTTGGGGACGCCAAATAGGAATGAGTTGAAAAATACACCTTGGACAACAAAGACTAATGCACGTTCGTACAATTTAGAGTTCCATAAACTGATAGATCGATGAAGGTCATGAGATGCATCTCTTCGTCTCGCTTCTTCGAAGAGGGTTTTGATCACATTGAGCACATAGTGCTTACTTAACTTGATCACATTCTTGTGTACCCATAAACAAAGAAGATGCCATTTGAGCTGCCACTATGAAGTTCTCCAATGATGGAGCCTCTTCTATCAACCACTGTTAAAGTTCTATGAACATCTGCAATGGAATTTCTAAAATTTTCCAATGATCAAGAATGTTCTTCTTCGTCATGATTTATGTACAAAATGTTAAAGATAAAAAAGGGAATCTGTCAAGATTTTGAGCGGGTCTGGGTTTTACCCAACCCTTTACTAAAAGGAGTAGGAAAAAATAAAATTACATTATTTTATTTTGGGGTGAGACACACTCGCTGACAATGAGATTGGAGGTGTTGTTAAAATGGTGTATTTATTGTGGTTGAAATAATTTCGTGGGGTAATAGGACTTTGTCACACCCCAAATCCGGAAGTGAATGCACGTGTCCATTTCCCACCGGACACGTCAGCCTAACCCAACCACAACGATAGAGAAGTAGAAACACGAGAATAAAAGATAATAAATAAGCGGAAGACTTTAATTAAGACTCAACACTACCCAGAATTTGGTTGTCACATATACAAACCTCTAAATACAGAATTCGAATAAATATATACAAGTCTCAGAGTATAGTTCTCGAATAAAACAAAACTGAAAGTAAAGATAACTCAAGAACACGTCTGGAATGAACCGCTACCTCTCGAGTATGTCCTGAAGCTCAATCTGCTAAAGAAAATACTAAGCCGAATCTGAGAGAGAGCTGTCAACCTACACAATTGTGTAGAAGCAAGGGTGAGTACTGAAAACCACAGGTACTCGCAAATAACTCTAAACTAAGCAAAACTAGCTGCTACAAACAACTCCTTTCAATCCCAACCGAACCACCGAAACTTCAATCTAGCAGCAAACCAACCAACCTATACTAAACAGATCATATTCAACAGCCAGAACCAACAGTATATCCTCATCAACCTCNTACAACAGAATCCCTACTTTGTTTAGCACTAACTGTAATTTGCTTGGACAAGTGTTAAGGATTTGATATCTTTGGCATCAAAATTAGATCTTCTAAAGATTTCAAATGTTTTATAATCCCAAGCATATAGCATCTAATCAATCATATTATTTTATAACCAATAGTTCAAGGTTTATTCTTGCATATCACATATATCTTGCAATTTTTGTAGCTTTAATTCAGATAATTAGATTGAATAGTATGAAGTCGTATTGGTCTGTCACAACTTGCATGATTATTTTTTTCCTCTTCTTGGTTTGTAATTTTGATGTTATGATGGTTCGATATGATTTGTGAATAATCCAACATGATAATTAGATTAATCATAGCATAAAGTCGTACCGATCTTTCATATGCCACACTTTTGAAAAATAACTTGTTTTTTCCTCTTCTTTGTTAGTAGCGTATAAGGGTCAGTTTGGATTGGCCTTAAAAAAAATAGCTTTTAAGTAAAAAATAAAAAGTCAAACTGAAGTGACTTTTAAGTTAAAAAATAAAAAGTAGAGGGAGACCTACTTTTGATTTTTGACTTATTTTAAGTCATTTTAAACTTATTTTAAGACATTCTTGACCTTGCAAAACACTTCTCAACTTATTTTAAGTCATTTTTTACTTATTTTGAGTTATTCTTTTATATTTGTCAAACACTTCCAGAAGTCAAAAACTGATTTAAAAATAGGTTTGACCAACTTTTAAGTCAATCCAAACACCCTCTAAATTATGACGATCATGTATAGTTTATGAGTAATCAACTGGATAATTAGGTTATGTATACCATGAAATTATATCGATTGGTCATGTGTGTGTCACATTCACCAATCTGCTTGCAACACATAATGTTTCCTCAGGCCCATCCCATTTTGACATTAATGGACTAGAGCTTGTTGTACCTATGGCCCAATTAGATATTGATCATGTGGGCTAAAGCCCAATTAGATGTTGATCTAATTACTCCTAAGAGGGAACCTTCTTGGGCCATGAAGAAAAACCACTGTGAGTATTGGCCCAAATACAAGTGTATTTGATGGTTGGACAGTAGAAAATAATAATAATAATATTATAATTAGAGTAAATTTTAGGTTTAGCAAACATAAAAATCATATTTGTATGCTATAATTATAGTTTGTATAATTGCGGTCCATAACAAACTTTATGTTTGCTATGATTATTAATATGTATATTTCGGTATACATATACAAAAGAATCAATTGTATAATATGTGTTTGTATAAAGCGAGCAATTGTATAATTTGTGTTTGTATAAAGCGAGAAAGAGAGAAAGACAAAAAAAAAAACTGGCAGGGGAAGATCTGTATTTGTATAATTATAAGTGTATAGGACGAAAATATGTGTATTTGTAATATACAATTTTATCTCGCTTTATACAAACACAAACACAATTTATGCATTTGTGTTTGTATAAAGTGAGAGAGGCAAGCCGCGAGCGAGATTTGGGAGCGTGGCGAGCGTGATTCTCTGGGGAGAGAGGCGAATGAAAAGATATGTACATATACAGTTTTCTCTCGCTTTATACAAACACAAACATAATTTATACATTTGTGTTTGTATAAAGTGAGAGGCGAGAGAGATTGCCGAGCGAGATCAGGAGAGTGGCGAACGAGATTCGCTGAGGAGAGAGGCGAATGCCAACTATTTGATATGGATTACAATTAAATAAAATTGTGGTTATAACATTTAATTTGAATTAATAGTTTGCTATTTTATACAATTTTCCCTTATAATTACCCCCATCAAACTTATACCCTTTTTTGAAGTAGACACCTTAAGTTTGCGGGGATCCTATTACCCCACGAAACTATTTTTTACCATGATAAATACACCCTTTTAACCCATTTTCAGAGCATGTGCGATCTCAAGTTTGAGAGGCGCGTGAATGAGGCAAAATTAACCCCTAAACTAGTGTTTTAGTGCCACGTGGCATCAACAATTTAAAATTTCTTTTCTTTATTAAATCGACCACTTTCCATCTTCCACAAACCTCCATTGATGGCCATTGAAGAGCTCTCCATTTGCAGCCCAAAAAAATTCTATTATGTCAATCCAATAATTCGATTTATAAACCTCCGTGAGATACCATATGAACTTCTGGAGTTTGGTGAGTTCCCAAAAAGTCCCTTTTCTATATCAACCAAAAAAGTCTGTTTACAAATTCACTGCTTCAACCACTGTTAAAGTTCTGAACATTTGCAATGGAATTTCTAAAATTTTCCAATGATCGAGAATGTTCTTTTTCGTCATGATTTATGTACAAAATGCTAAAGATAAAAAAGGGAATCTGTCAAGATTTTGAGCGGGTCTGGGTTTTACCCAACCCTTTATTAAAGGAGCAGGAAAAAATAAAATTACATTATTTTATTTGGGGGTGAGACACACTCGCTGACAATGAGATTGAAGGTGTTGTTAAAATGGTGTATTTATTGTGGTTGGAAATAATTTTATGGGGTAATAGAACTTTCTCAAACTTATGGTGTCTACTTCAAAAAATGATATAAGTGTGATGGGGTAATAATGTATTTTCTCATATAATTATTATCAAAGTTGTTAAATAGCATTAATAGTCATTACAAAGTTTTTTATATTTCACTACTCTCTCCATTCACAATTGCTTGTCACATTTTCCTTCTCACGAGTCAAATAGAATGAACTTTGACCAATATTTTAAGATAATTTTTTTAATTATAATAATATGAGAATGATTGAAGTTTATACTATTTTTCATTTAGTTTAATTCAATTTAGGTCCAAATAATATTTGCCAAATTGACTTTGTGAAATGAAACGTGACAAATAAAAGTGAAAGTAGGGAGTAAAAATTATCATTAAATTTGTTTATTTTTCATTGGCATAGAAATTTTCAGTACTTTGATAAATAGGAGTAATTATAGAATCTTAGATATTATAAAACTTTAAGTAAACGTGTATAACATGAGTAAGAAATAGATTCAGTTAATATATAGATCTTTTTCTTTCATAGTGATACATTTGATTTTACACAATTATATTAAACAATTTAAAGTATAAGACATCAACATGCATGGGATTATACATTCTAATTAATACTTAACACTATTATTTGGGTTCAAGAATAGGTTTACAATTTTTCCAGTATGATTTTATTATTTATATGATTAAAATTAAGGTAGACTAATTCAGTATATTACTTACTTATTTCCTTAAATAATTATTTAGTGTATGGAACTCCATCTAATCACTTTAAAGAAATGATGTAAAACCCCACTAAGAGTAATTAATTTTTCTAATAAACTTAAGATAAACATGTCCTCTCTCTTACAAAATCCACTATAGAAATTTCTTTGAATAAAACTCAACTAGACTTATTAGGGCACTCCTTCCACCAATTTTTTGAACAACAACCATTTTAAGTGACATAGTCAATATTTATTTTTTAATCAACTTGACTCATCATCATAACTTCCAATTAAAGAATTATATATTATCATTTCAACAAACTTCTCACGAAGGTGACAATTTTTACAATTACCACTCATATTATAATTGTTAATTTGGTTATGCAATAAAAGATAATATCCATATATCTTCTAATTAATTATAGTTTCGTCAAATTGCACAACAAATTATAATACAACCGTTTTCTTTTAAAAGTAAAATTGCCTCAAAGGTAATCTTATTTCATCTTCTACTATTATCTATTGTTCCTTGTATTGTTACTAACGTATTCTTTTATGTTCTTTTTTGCACAATATTAATTTCGATGCTTTTCTTTTTATTCCTTTTTTTTTTTATCATTATGATGGTGTGATCTTTATATTAATGAATATAATTACAAAACTGAGGGGAGAATATATAAGTTCAACCAGTTGTTCTAGATGTTTTCCTTATTAGTTGTCATGCTTTCCAATCTGTTTTGTGTCAAGGATTTATCAGTAATAACTTATCTAATTTTTAAGATACGAATAAGATTTACATACACACTATCCTTCTCATACTTCATTTATGAAATTATGATGATGTGGTTGTTTTCTCTCCAAATACCCTGGTGTGCAAGAAGGGTAGGTTTAATATATGAGCCTAAGAAATGGTAGGTAAGGCTAACTTTGAATTAAAATAGTTATTAAGGGGTTTTAATGAAAGTTTTCAAAAAGATATTTGAAAGGTATCAAGTCTCAAGACATTAACTTTGAGTTCACCAACTATTTTAAAAAGAACTATGCATTAGGAAAAATCAAGAATCTAAACCTATTCACACTTTGAGTGGAAATTGTCAATATATACTCATAGCCATCCATAAATCTTATAGAAGGTTTTACTTTTATAATATCTCAATGTACATTTTTCAAAATAGTTGTCTATCATATTACTCAATAGTATGAACTTATATTGAAAAATATGATTAACAACATGTTATACCTAATTATATTTAGCTAAAATAGTTCAAAGATACTTTTAAAATGATATGATAATATCCGATTTGGCATTTCATTTTTGTTTAATCTATCAATGTAAGATTTTATTTAGATACTCAAGAAATTTAACTGCGTTAGAGGAGTACATTTTTTACACTCACCATATGTTAATAATTTACTTCTTAAGGAAAACACCAAATAGAAGATTTGGCACTAATATAAAGGTTTGGTTATATGTTCATGCCATGAATGTAATAACTTATGTCCAAAGTTATCAAAAATAATATCATAAATTAGTTATTATTAATATAATATTAATTTAAGATCGTTGTATAAATCAACAAATTTTAAATCTTGAATTCATTCCAAAAGGCTCATTTGATGGCATCAAATTTAATACTTGGCCATGGTGTCAGCCATCATCAACAACTTTTGATTAGAACCATTACCATCATTTTGGTAGCTTGCTATTGTACTTCCCTTTTTTAATGTTTGTTTTATTATTATCATCCAAACCTAACTCATGAGTAGCCACAGATGAAAATTGAAAATGAAATCTACTTAAAATATAGTATTTATTTTTTAAAATCTACTCCTGTATTTCTCACAAAGGTGGTTGTGATTATTTAATAAACAGAAAATAAGTGGCGACTTAATTTATGGTTGGAAATTAGCAAATCACTTGTATAATCATGGATAAGATCCTGTCATTTTTGTTTAATACTCCTCCACTGATTAGTGTCTTTTTAAAGTTATTTTTTCCCATATGTTATTTCACAAATAATTTGTCTTTTTTTAATAAAAGCTAAGAAGATAAACGATATTAAAGTCTTCCTGCAATTGTTATATATAATATTTATACAAACACACTACAACAAAAATAAAATAAAATTTAGCGACAATAAATAACATATTAACGACGAATACTAAAATCTTTATCCGCATTAATTAATTGCAATTAAATTTAATGTCGCTACAGGCTTTTAGGACATTTACAAAGAATATTAATTGTTGCTAAAAATATATATTTAGCGGCAATTTAACCTAATACCATTATTTAAATGTCGCTAAAGGTTATTTTCGAGGCAGTGACAATTCATTAAGACTTCTCCATCAGATTAAATGTTGTATAAATGTTGATCAAAACCCACCAAACCCTCTTTTGTTTAATGCTCATCCACTGATTAGTGTCTTTATAAAGTTATTTTTCCCATAAATAATTTGTCTTTTTTTATAAAAAAAAAACTAAGAAGATAAATGATAGTATTAAACTCTTCTTGTAATTGTTATATACTATAAATTATAATACTTATAAATGTTGTATAAATTTTTGATTAAATTCCACCACAACCTCTTTTTGTTTTTTTGGATTTGAGAAATAATAAGGGGATAATATAAATTTGGGATTCTCTCATTAATTATAAGCAACAAGACTTTTGAAATAATATTGGTAAAGTAGAGTGACGTTAATGTAGTCAAAAAAAATAATTTAAAGTAAAATACGGCATGATGTATGGCGTCATAATGTATTAACAATTGAGGGGTTTTAATCAGGCATATATATATTTCCACCTACCACACTAATTTTAAAAATGATTTACTATCAATTCCCCTCAACAACACGATAGTGAAATAAGACTTTCCCAAAATTAAATCAAGGAAAAGATTTAGATTTATTTTTGTATTTTGCGATATAGAGTTTAATTTTTGTTCTTGATGAAGTTTGGCTTATTCAGTTTGCAACAAATTTTAAAGTGACAGAAAATAAATTGTAATCACAATAAAATAAGAAGAAACATAATTTTATTCATCAAGATTGCGAGTATAATTATGTTCCTCCCTTGATTCTACTCTCCTAAGATTTATCCATGATTCGAGGGCCGTTAGTGGCGTATTTCTCGAACTAGTATGATTTAAATTTGACCTCTATATGAATATTCTATGATTTTTGTGGAATATTCGAGATCTTGATCTTTAAAAATACTCAAGAGTTTATGGGATATTTTGAGATGTCTTTTAAGGGAATTTAGCACCCTTTATATATGCATAAACTAGGGTTTAGGGTTGAGTAACCTCCAAGAATTCTAATTGAAACTGAACACATCTTCTAGTGTCCCAATTCGAATTGAACACGTCTTGTAGAGTCTGCAAAAATTCAATGTCTATACATGTCTTTGTCGTTATAATTTGATTTGAAATTGCCTTGGATCACTATGATAAACTCTAACTTTATAAAATCCATGGTGAAATCTCATGTTCAAAAGATTTATGTTGTGGAGATAAAGATATTGAGATAAATGTGTGGACATATTAGGAGTGACAAAATTAGGAATGAGATTATTCAGGAAAAGGCGAGAGTGTTCTTTATGGCGGACAAGATTGAGGGAAGTGGTGCCTTGCCTTGTGAAGTTTAGTATTTGGTATACATTCTATGCTCCGATCCGTAGATCCTATATGAGCTACTTTTATAATGAGGGATATATTAGACCTAAATGACAAAGTTGAGTGGTATATTAGATCATTTTCCCTATATGGGAATCTACTCCTACCTGCTATTTTCATTCAAAATCCTTTTAGGATATGTCATTTTTCTATTTAAAGAAGAAAAAGGACGCATTTTCTCAATTAAAAAAAAAGTAGGAAAATGCCTTGTATGACGCAGCCGCCATGAAAGCTGAACAAGTCAAGAAAAAGTAGTTGAGACTTGCAAAAAATGAACATTACACGAATGAGAAAAAAAGAAAGAATGAAAGCAGCCACCACTAACTCATAGGTCAAAGCCATTAATCCCACCTAACTTCCCGAGGAGGCATTTCGCCATGAATTTTTTTCAAATTTCCACTTCCGAAAATATGTTTAGTTAATAAAACTATTTTCACTTTAAAATATTCACAATTTGTATTCATAAACACAAAATATTTTTCATTTTGAAAACAATAATTACTTTTTTTTCAAAAAAATTACAATCAAACATGTCCAACTCTTTTCTGTTGTCTAAAGAAAGAAAAAAATACTTGCATTCAAAATTCACCGAACACCAAATATATTAGGGACAGAATAAAGCATCAAAGGGACAAAAACATTTAACTCTTTTACATAATTATATTTACTAGGACAATATCTCGTCAGTTATTGAAATTGAACTTATATTCTTAAACATTCATTTCTACCTTCATTTATTTGAGCGTGAAATCATACGTCCCGAAAATTGAATCAATAGTATAGAGAAAGAAAATTTAAATGGAATTAAACTTAAATTGCTTGTATTTTTCCTAATTCGGAAAATATAATTACAAATTAAAGAAAATAATTATTTGTTCACGTCTCATATTTTGAGTAGGAAAAAGAATTGTTACTCTTCCCTAGATGGACACCATGGGGTCATGTCCATAGGATAGCTACCCAATACCCTCAAGAAAGATGTGAACTCCTGAACTTCAGCCAACGCATTCTGTGCCCTCACGTCCGCCATTGATGCTTCAAAATCTACATAGAACATGTATTCAAAATGCTTTGCCGTTCCCACATTCGCATCATCCACCAATCGAATCGGCCGGTTACGATGTGGCCGAGACTCGATCTTCGTCAAGCTGATATTCCTAAAAGCGAAAGCTGATAGCACCTTGAACAGTACACTCGTTCCTTTGTCGTGTGCGAAAACTATGCTCGTCTTGAATGGACGATCGGTTCGTGGAATTATTGGTTCTCTGGCTAACATCACGAATCGAGTCACGTTGCTTGAATCGTCCTGGATTCCTTCGGACAGGATCTGTAGACCGTAGAGTTCTGCGGCGCGAGCGGACGCGATTGCGGCTGTGTCACGGAGGTTGTTGGCGGCGATGTACTCAGCAGCTCCGGCGGTGTCGTCGACGGCTTCACGCACTACGTTTAGGCCGAGTTTTGTGAGAGTGAGCTCACACTGGGCTAAGGCTTGTGGATGGCTGATGACTCTGGTCAGGTACTCTTTACGAACGCCTGGAAGAGCTAAGAGGCAGTGATGAACGGGAAGTTGGACTTCGCCGACTATGTGGAGACGGTGACGGAGGAGGAGATCGTAGTTGCGGTGAATTGAACCTCCAAGAGAATTTTCTACGGGGAGCACTGCACGATCTGCGATCCAAAGTTCCACGGCTTGAAATGCAACTTCAAATTGATCGCAAGGTATGGCTTCACATTTAGGATAAGCCTTTCCAGCAGCAGCTTCACTATACGCGCCAGGTACTCCTTGGTAGGCCACACGAAGCTGCGAGCCGTGCAACGGCGCAGGAGAGAGATCAGTAATCGTGAGCGGCTTGGGGAGATTGTTATCAATAGGAACGAGATCCAGTGTTTTGTGTCCGTTCACGACAGTAATCTCACCAGCTCCACCTGTTTTCTCAGTATCCTGCTGCTGCGAAACAACCTTGCTAGCCAGAATAGCGCAGGAGCTCTGCCAGTCAGCTCTTGACGCTCCCACATGGCCGGCGAAGTTGTTACTCGCCGGAACACCGTTGGTATTCACAGTACTAGCGTTCGTGTTGGCTGAGTCAAACCGGTACCCGCATTGAACAACGAGTCGAGCCGGGACGAACCGGTTGATCTGACCCGGCGGCGGCGATGTTTGACGGACTAAGGATTTGAGACTCACACCCGATGACGGAGTAATGGTATGCATTTTGATTTAATCTCGTTAAATTGAAAGTAAATCTATATTATTTGAGTAACGAAATGAATTGAAAGAGTAAAGATTGAAGCTTGTAGTTCTCTTTTAGGAAGGGAACGTGCAAGCTGAGAAATAAAAGAAGGGAAAGAGGGGTTTATATATTAGTGGGTAGACTGGTAGGTATTGATGAAAACAGAAGACTTGAGAAAATGGTGGTGTGCGATAGTCGTTTGGTCAATCTTACACCTACCCCCGCCCCTTTTCCTTTCTCCTACTAGTATTTTTCTTTTCTCTCTATACATATATATAATAATACCTTAGTGTATATATATTTTTTTATTTATTTATTGTGTTTTCTTTGTCCTGACTTGATTTAAGTTCACAGGTATATTTTTTAATTTTGAATTTATACATGTATCTACGTATTTATATTTGTATAAAAGCAATATAGATAACAATTCACATGAGATATATTTAAATTATTTGTATTTTGTTATGTACGACGCATGTAAAACGTGTGTGTTTACTTATTCAATTTAATATAAATTTAAGTGTCTAGTTATACACATTTTGGAGGAAGGCATAGTTGACAATTGAGCTCAAGTTTAAAAGCACATTTATGTTTTATGCCTATATATTATTTCACTAGTGTTTAGTTATAAATTTTGGATCAGATTTTGAAAATATATTTTCAAATATTTGTTTGGTCAGATTTTGAAATGTTGATTCAAGTAAAACGTATGTCCAAACATGACTTTAAGTTTCAAAAACAATTCAAATTTTCAAGTTTTTAACTTCAAAATCTATGACCAAATGGAAGCTCTCTAAAATGCACGTATAAACACAAATGAAATTGTAAAATTTATGTTCAACCATAATTTTAAAAACTTAATGTCTCAAATTTCAACTTAAAATATATGTATTGATGACCACATTATTGTTTTCTTTTTGTGTGGTTGCGAACGGATTGACGAATCGTGCAACATTTTGAATTTAGGTACTCATAATCATAATTGGATTTCCAATCCTATTTTTTTTTTTTGTCTTTTAATTACAATAAAAATATCCAAATTTCAAACAAATTGAAACAAATTATATATTATTTTACTGATCATATATTTTATTTAAACTCAGCCTATGTCATCTAAAAGTAAATTCAACTTGATTAAAGATGAACAATGACAAAAAGTTTGAAATTTTAGAATCTCATGGAGTACATATTAGTGCACCCAATTAGTAACTAATACAGTTGCTAAAAGTGATTCTAGGTTGTTGAGATTATTAATTAATGGAAATTGATTAGCACTTATTGGTGGTTAGAAAGTTAATAAAAGCTTACAAGAGGGAAAGGTAAATGTGAAGGGACTCTAAAGAAAATGAATATATTGTGATTAAAGGAGCAAAGGGCATGAGAATACTATATATTTAAGTTTTTTTTTATTATAAAAAAGTGTAATATGAGTAGTATCTTTTCCCTTTTTTAAACCTAAAATAACCATGCAACTGTGCAAGCTAATCAAAATAGTACAAAGAGGAAATGTATCACCATTCAATAATAATATGACTTTAAGACTTAAATTTTATGAATTCAACTTTTACAATATGTAATAGTTGTTTTGTTGTGTACTTTTAAAATTAATGATTTAGAATTTTGTATTTATTCAAAGGTCAATATTACAACATATAGTTCTATATTTAGTTGATTTATACTTTGTCTGTTTTAATCCGTTCATAGCACGATAAAAACATATAATTAAATTATTATAATAAGACTTAAAGCCTCAATATGAAATATGTCATCAAATAAACATGAGATGTAGGGATGCATATCTAAGGGTGTGACCTAGTGATTAATGAAATGGTTAGAATCGTGAGGTCTCAGGTTTAATTCTCAGCGGAAACAAAAAAATACTTGGTGATTCTTCCCATCTATCTTAATCTTGGTGAACAGAATTACCTAAGACATATTATTGGTAGAGAAACTAACACGGACATCACGATCAAAAGAACCTCTAAACCTCATACTTTGAAAGGAGTTCTTTTTTGTTTTCCGCTTGATGTTCGGAGTCCACATTGAAATTCCAACTAAATTCGAATCGCGCTCTGCACGCTCCAACAGGATTTTCTCCATATTCAGGCTCAAACTCGAGACCTCTGATTAAAGGTGAAATACTCCCATCAGTGCACCACAACTCATATTGGTTAGAAAGGAGTTAAATGCACTACATTACCAACTTAAAGGAAAAAGTTAATGCCTTCTACTCCACAAACTTAGAGGGAAACTTAAGGAGGTAAATGCACTACACCACATACTTAAGGGGAAAGTAAAAGGTCGGCCTTTATTTTTCAAAAAAAATACTTTGTTAGAGAGGAGGGCAAGAAATAGGTGTCAATATTTGAGATGGTGAAAATCTTACTCTAAAAGGGAGGTTTTATTATAACTTGAAAAAAGCTCAAATATTGTACGTATCCAATTATGACAATTAGTTCATCGACGTCATTTGTTAATAATTAAATATAAAAATATATTTACCTTACATATTTAGCCATTTTATGCCCTTAATCACCAACAGCTCTCACTCCCAATTTTATAAGCCAATTTCTTGATTTTAAAATACCAGATATGACATAAAATTTGTTTACTTGTCATTTTTAAAAGTGAAGATCAAGCTACTTGTGTAAAAGATTTTTCATAAAGTCATTTTTTAATTTAAATTATAAATAATCAATCACCGATAAGAATTTGACTATACATCGATAAACAAATGAATTTAGAAATTCAGCGATTGCCATTCTTGAACTGTTCCTTTTTAAAAATTAAAAAAAAGTGTCAAAATAACAAATGTCAAGAAGAACAAAAGTATAATTTAAACACGTAATGAATCTTAAAGTACTATTTTTGTAACGAGAGGAGGTTGTTCAGTGCTACATATTTTCTATTTCCAAGCTTAACATTGTGGGTTCGAGTTATCAAGGAAGTAAAATGGTTAAAGTTCCTAGAGAGGGTTAAAAAAAAAAGAACGTACTATTTCTGCATCTCTGATCTCTTATCAAATCTGCCTAAATTTGAATTTTTCATCCCTTATCACATTCGCTTACATTAGGATTACTCATTAATTGATCGATAAAGTTTGGTGAAAATATATATGTGGCTAAGACGATTCAAATGCAATTAACGAATTATGATTTGATTCGTTCAACATTTATTGTTATCAAAATAGGTTGGATCAAATTTAAATTAAACAATGACGTAAAACTAAAAATTTATTTCAATTTATCAATTACGGGTAAGACTATTGATGTAAATTCTAATTACTAGTGGTAAAGCACATAACAAGAGGGTAATATTAATGTCAAATTAGGAGAAACGAACGTTAAAACCTACTTCTTCTTTTTCCAGCTAACTAACAATCGCCCTCTACGTTCAATGGACATCAAGTTGTTTAAATAATATTGTATTCATACATTTAATAAATATATTCATCTATATACAATATTATTTTTGTCTAATTATATTCACGCAAATAATAAAAAAGTATATTCACACATATCAATTATAAAACCTCAAACGATCACTATATGATTGAAACTAGATATAGTGCCTAAATTTGATCTGTGGCTTAATATTTCCTATATATTCTTACCTACAACCAAATGGCACACCTAGTTAGCTTGACCCCATCTCCACCACCCCTAATACTATTTAATTAGTGACACTAATTATTAAATGTTATGATTAATGAGGACTATTTGATTCACAAACTATTTAGGAGTCTTGATATTATATATGATGATTTAACACCATAATCTTTGTTTTCCCACCTAATCGAACTTGCCAGATGGACGACGGTGATGACAATAATGATATCTTGTACATTAGGTTTTGATGTGTGGATTATATTTCTATGTACATGTGTGTTTGTCTATGCACAAAATTTAGTTGATGTGTCGTATGACACCTTGTATTTATTAGATACACTAAATTAATGTAGCGATTTTCGTATAAAATTTTGAGTTTGAGTTCTGAATCTAGCTTTTAAATTTATTAGTGAGCATATATTCCTTAAAATGATTTCTAAGCGATACATATTAGAATTAATTGAAAAATATGAGTATCACATAACATGTGTTATTCTCTCTGTCTCAATTTATATGACTTACTTTCCTTTTTAGTTAGTGCCATAATGACACATTTCTATATTAAGTAACAATTTTACTTTAAAATATTCATTTTACCCTTAGTGAAATGATTTATAACCACACAAATTTCTATCAGTTACTTTAAACCACAAGTTTTAAAAGTCTTTATTTTTTTTTTAAACTCCATATCAAATCAAATTATGTCACATAAAATGGGACAGAGGGAATATTAAATTATGTATTTTATTGATTTTCACAGTACATGTTTTTGTCAGATTAGTAAAAAAAAAAAGGTGGTTAAGAGTTGTTGAAATTTCCTTAGCAGTCAAGATTGTATTGTTTGGTCACGTTGCAGTTTCCTTTCCTTTTCTTGGAACATTCTTTTAATGAAGAGGCTCTTTAACATATAGTATTATATTATGTTCCAAAACATGTCCATTGGGTCAAAAATAACATTAAATTTCAACAAAGCTTTGGATCAAATTGACCTGGACACAACTTCTAGGAGGTTGCTTAGTTTTTTAATTGACACTTGTTTATTTTTGGTCAAAAGTCTAAGTAGTATCCTTTTTCTTTCGTATAATATAAGTTAAAATTACAAGTCTATGGAGCACGTGGAAATTGTCTATTTAATTTTCAGAAAGCTTAACAATTTTTTTATGATCTTGTCGCTTATTTCCTTCCTCTCAAAATAAGTACCGCTTTAAAATTTTAAGACAAATAATAATTATTATTTTCAACTATAGCCTTATATTAAATATAACCATTTCTTTTTAATAGTGTTTAATTCTAAAAGAAATATCTAACAAATAAGGATAACAAGTAAATTTTGTATTTATATTTTCTCTTATTGGACATAAAATGAGCTACGGGTGTGATTGACTAGGTATACGAAGAAGATTTTTCATGGAAAAAACATCTTAAAAAATAAGTTGATTTCTTACTTATCTTCTAGTGCTTGATAAGTAAGCAAAAATATGTTATCTTAAAAGCACGTATATGTAATCTATCAAAATATTATAGGGGCGGGAGGAGATGAAAAGTGGGGCCTTGGGCCGGGGATGGTAAGGGTGGGATAGTCAAATGATAGAATTTGGGGCGTTGGATAAGTGAGAATGATACAATAAACATAAAATGTCATTTATAGAACTTGTTAATATCTATTTTTATCATTTTCCAAAAAAATTTCCAACCAGATGCCAAATATAAAAAGACATTTCAGAAAAATTATTTTGCTCCGTACCATACACTCCCCTATCGATATTTCTTTTAACACGGAGTTTATAAAATTTAGAATTTTTGATAAAAACATAAATTGGCAGTACGCAAGTAGGCCTATTCTCATGTCACGTAGTTTATTAGCTGTAAAATTAAATTTGATTTTGAAGAGTGTGCATGCAGGTTAAATTTATAGATATGTTTTTTACCCTTTTAACTTAAATACGGAAAAAAAATCAGTTTATTTTAAAATTAAAAAAAAATTATAGTTTTTTTTAATTTTTTAGGCAAATTTTGGCCAAATTTTCTAGTCATTTAGCACTTCCCTGGAAAAATCTTTTTGGTCAAAATTTAGCCAATGATATTTTATCTATGTTATTTTACCTTTTTAAATATTTTTACCGTTTTAACTTTAATACCTTTTAACTAAAAATGGAAAAAAGATCAGTTTATTTTAAAATAAAAAAATATTTTAGGTTTTTTAATTTTCAGATCAAATTCTGACCAAATTTTCTGGTTATTTAGCATTTTCCTTTTACCTTTTTAAATAACATAGATAAAATCAAATTCTAATCAAATTTTCTGATCAAAAAGATTTTTCTTATTGGAATCATATGCATAATGATTTTATTGCTTAAATTGATTCCTTTGCTTATGCCAATGTCTCGAACAACCCTTTTTCTTTGTCTTGTTTTGAATTTCAATAAAAATAATATCAGATATTTTTTTTCGTCTATCTAAATTTTAACGGAAGATAGTATTTCATACGTGTGCTTGAAAGGTGTATTCGCAAATTGATATGAATAGTATTACTATAACTTTAAGAAGGTTAATCATTTTAAAAGTGTTATGACTATAATTATGCTTAGTAACAAACCTATTTTACCTAGTAAAAGAGGAAGGTGAAACCACGATTTATAATGTTAACATAGAATGATATCAGTATCATTTATTCAATAGTGAATACTCTACATCAAAGTACTTAAAAGTAGTTGGACATCTTCACATGGTAGCTAACATGCTGGAGTCAGATAGGATTGAAGAAATTCACTCAAATCTCTTTCAATGAAAAATTGCATTGTATATAATATAAGAATAGATATTGATCACCTTTTGACTTATTTAAATATTTATTTCTTTTTTCTTCATATTTTGAACCCTTTAACAAAAATCAAAATCATATAAAGATCCAATATACTCCCGCGATTTTATCATGTGACGATTGCCTCTATGTTAAATTGGTGGACAGTATATATGTAGTATGTACTATATAGGATGCATTATTGGGTGTTTATGGCTTATGTAAATGGACATCCGATTCACACTAAAATCATTTGGCGAAACATAAATCCCGTGGTAAGTTATTTTTAGGGAAATATAAATAAGAGCATAGGTGAGTTAATTTATAATGATATCAATTCATTTGATGTTTGATATCTACATTAAAGTTCAATTCAATTTGAATTTGTATCGAAAAGTTTCACATTAAAGGTATAGCGCTTCCTAACAAAGATAAAACTATACCAATTTTACATAATCTTATGGCAAATATAAACTTTATTTTCCAAAAAGAAAACAAATTTTGGTTTATGGAAATAAAACTAAAAATAAAATTAATTAACACGTGTCGGTCTTTGGCTTCTTCTGATCCTTTGTTGCTGTAGTTGATTTTATCGAACCAAACCGAACGGTAACCACATAAATAAAAGTACTAAAAATTTCATCGTCTTTTAGCGCCAAAAATATTAGAGGGAATCACCATTTTCAGAAATAGAAGAAAAAAATCGAAGAAATTTACAGTATGTACTCCATAGCTGCAAGCTCTTTCTTCAACCCAAAACTACCCAAGAATTTGCCTTTTCACAATCCAAACAGACCCTTATTTGCAATTGTACGCTCTTCAAGTGTTGCTCAAGAAATCGATAAATCATCAGAGGAGCGGACGGAATCTCTGGGTTTAAAGGGTTTGGAATTTCCGGCGATAAAGGGGTGGAAGAGGGTGGTGCTGGTGAGGCACGGGCAAAGCACGTGGAATGCGGAGGGTCGGATTCAGGGAAGTTCCGATTTCTCAGTTCTTACCTCTAAAGGAGAATCTCAAGCTGAAACTTCTCGACAAATGCTTATTGATGACTCCTTCGATATCTGCTTTTCAAGGTTTTATTCCTAGATTTTTTATTTCCCTCTTAAATTTTCGTGAGAGATTTATGTTATTTTACCGAATTTACGATTGAAGTACTTTATGTATTGGGAATTTGGGATAGGATTATAGCTGAGATAACTCTGTCTAATAGGCACTTGCACGAGTAGGAACCAGTAAAAAAGTGGTATCAATTGACAATACAAGAAACTCAGGATTTACATGCTGCTGGTGGGAGGTGTCAAGTATGCCGTGGAATTAGTTGAGGTGCGCGGAAGTTGGCTCGAACCCCACTGTCATTAAAAAAATGAGTTTCTTTCAACTAGGGCAGAGTAAAAGTGACAACCTTTGTAGGTTGTCTGATGGACTGGTTTGATTGATCTGACATGGTTCCACTTGTGTCAACAACAACAAATAATCTCACAAGTGGGTCTAGAGAGAGTAGGATGTCTATGGGGTTGGGCCCAACAATGTGAACGAGCTCACACAAGCAGAGTTATGTTTCCATTTGTGTTAAATCCCTGAAATTATCATAAGGAGATGAAAATAAGTTCTTTCTTCACTTATTAATTTTAGTATTTCCTAGTTTCAAAATTTTCAGAGCAATCAAATGGAAATCCTGATAAGCATTAGGATATTTAATGAATAATACAGCTAGTGTAGTAGGTTTTCTTGACTAGGGAACAGTAGCCCCTTCATGTGTTAAGAGCCTTGGTTTTATTGACATGAAGAGAACTTTTTCTGATTTGGAGTAGCACCTAATCGGCTTGTAAATTTCTGGTCGCAACTTAAGGAATGGAATTTATTGCAACTACTAAGGCGTAGTATGTTGATTCTGAAGCATGGACACTTCTAGAAGAGTAATTTAGTGGTTATCCATGTCTAAAACCTTTTGGGTTGCTTGGCCATTGTTGACTTTTGGTATGTCCTAAGCATATCTGAAGACATGTATCTTGATTTTTTAGTTTTGTGAAGGTGCATGCTTAATGTGATAATTAATAACCTTGGAAAACAGGACATAATCGATTAAAGGTATCCAGAACCGAATCAAGCTCTCATTTAGAAGCCTTGCTTTGTTAAAGGTACATTTTGTAGTTTTATTGACTTAGAGCACAATCACCAGTCAACCTGATAATTTCAATTATTGACTTATCCTTGATCTTAAATACCGGAGAGAAGTTAAAAGGTTTCAAGTAGTATGTACTTAATAATCTGTAACCATAAATTGTATGGTAATTTCACTTTTAGCTGATGCATGTAGAGAAAAAGAGTCTCTTGCTATTCATTTTTATGTTTCTAAAATGATTGACAGAGGTAGCCTGCATGTTCCAGTCCACTGCGTCGCTCAAAGAGGACAGCTGAGATAATATGGGGTGCTCGTGAAGAGGAGATCATTACTGATTCTGACATGAGGGAAATTGACCTATACTCATTCCAAGTCAGTTGTAGTTTACACCTCTTCTCTGTGTTTTCCTCTTGGACTTGAAATCTGTGAATATGGCAAACGCTATTCTTGTTGTCTGTTTGCATGTGGACCACTCATACTTCAGTGTGACTGACAGGACTATGCGTCCGAATCTAATGGTATTCCTGTTGTGGAAACATATGTCTGTTCTAGGGCCTCCTAAAGCATGAAGGAAAAGCTAAATATGGTGAAGCTTTTCGTCAATGGCAAATAGATGCACCAAATTTCATTATTGACGGTCACTATCCAGTCAGAGAGTTGTGGGCTCGTGCTAAAAGCTGCTGGGACAAAATTTTGGTCCATGAAAGCAAGTCTGTTCTAGTTGTTGCTCATAATGCAGTTAATCAGGCTCTCGTTGCAACAGCCATTGGTATGCTTTACTTAATGTAACTAGTTTAATTTAAGGTTTCTAACATCTGCTAGCAGTCTGATCCTATCTTTTATATTTGTTTTACCATCATCAGGATTAGGAACTGAGTACTTCAGGATTCTACTTCAGAGCAATTGCGGCGTTAGTGTGCTGGACTTTACTCCACAACCTGAGGGCGGAACCCCAAATATCTGCCTTAATCGTTTAAATCAGGTATCCAGTAACACTTTTACTCAGTCTTAGGTATTAAATGATTATATATAAAGGTATCTAGAAAAGGAAAATTCTTTGCTATATCTTCGTTGTGACATACAGATTTGATCATCTGAAAATCTGCTGGCTTAGAAAAGGAAATTCAGCCTAAAATATCTTTTTTTCTGAAAGTTTCTAATACTGTAATAATATTCATTTATATACAATGATTGGTCCAGCACCCTATCTGAATGCAAGAATGTATAACAACAACAACTGTCATGCCTCAAATCATAAGCTAGTTTACTCTGCTAAATATGAATCCTCTATCCATATTGCTCCATTAGACTCATTTTAATCCCATAGTCTAATTAGGCTCTCAACACTAGAGGCTGTCAGATTTCATTTGATTTTCAGATAATCAAGGTCAACACATGACTTGTAGGTTCAATCTTCTTTTGATTCATTTTATTTTTCAACTACTTGATGCAATCTTTGTTCTTTATGGCTTTATCTGGAGTTTGAATTTCAAGACTATGGTTTGTCATATATCTGATTATCTTTCTGCTGTGGCTTAAATTTGGATAATGCAGACCCCAGGATCACCTGTAGCAGCGGGAAGTTCTGCAGGCAGAAAAACTAGTAAGCGGATCGTACTTGTTTGCCATGGAGTATCAGAGAGTGACCTAGAGGTATGCAGTAGGCAATGGACCGTAAACAGACATATTAGGCTCCTTGATTCTCATATCTGTGACATAAAAAAAGGTAGTCTATGAGACTATGACCCAGAAACAGCAGCTAATGTCGGGATTTATTTTTTCTTATGTGAGAACAAAACAAAGTTGAAAGCATGGATATTTTCTGAGAAGAGTCCGTTTGATCCTTCTTGAAGTATGAATCTGCAAACCTCTCATATAATTTTTGGTCAAAGACTAGTTTGAGTGCTACGCATTCATTTGGTACTAGGATTTTGGCTTTCAGCTGATAGAAGAACCTTATCTATCCATTCTATCATCCTCTCATGCGATCATTCTTGAAGATACCATCCTTATACACAATTGATGAATGGATAAATTAATATGAAGAAAGGCTATATACTAACCATTCCAGTGACCCTAACTTGAGATCACATAAATTTTCTAGAGGTGGAGAATGTACTGTTGAGCTTTGAACATACTAGAGTTCGTCCACCTTTGCAATGTCTTTAGGAACTTCGACTTGCAAGGGACTGCAGTTTCCTCTCTAATCAATAAAAAATTTATGGCTTCCACTTTTTAACTTCATGAAATTTAGTTTATCTTAGAAGTACTTTCAGAACTACAAATAACTGTACTTTTAGCTTATGGTAAGAGATATGGATGACACAACGATTGTACGTCCGCCGATCATATTTTCTGCTTGAGGATTTCAACATCTGTTTAAATGAAATCCTATCTTGGATGATAAAGCAGTAATTTATCAACCTGAGCATAAAGAAAGATAAGGATGATATAGGATGTCAGAGGTTACTTTCACATAGATTAAGTAATAGAAAAGAAGAAAAAAACCATGGTTGGTTGGTTGGGTAATCTTGGATGTGTCCATAATGCTTCTAAATGGATATCCTCAGAGACATAGGAAATTGAGATTGGGGCGTATGCACCTTGTGAATATTTCCCTGACTGGTAAACCTGGCTTTCCATTCGTAGATTAAGCATGGAGGTAGGGGAGTACTCAGGCATGTTGTCATCTACTGTATAAATTCTGATTTGTCCTCTCCTTAGCTTTCAGGTTTTTAGCTCCTATTCTGTTTAGCATGTTGGCTAGCTGTTCAAATTGCTCATTGTCTTTTGGGTATCCTTATCTGTTGCTTTCACCATTTTCTGCTCTTCCCTCATGGAAGTTGAAATTTGTACAGAGTAGTATGCCGTATACTGGAAATGGCCCCTTGAACATGCTTGGAAATATACAGGTAAGATGGTTCTCCTTTCTATAGTAGCATTCAGCTTCATTTCGGGGGTGTCACTACCTTACAGGATTTATTAAAATGGATGACAGGCTCAGAAAATAGCAGAGCTGCTTCTTGATCTGAAAGTGAATACTGTAGTCAGTGGAACTAAAATGGCATCTGTAGAGACAGCTGACACAATCACCAAAGTATGACCACTCAGATAGTACATTGATTGACGGTCTTTTATATAAAGAGCATTAGTTTTCTTAACACAAATTTATTCTGAATTTTATAGGTTCAAGAAGCTGCTGACTGCCTTGGAGCTGACTGTATCCCACGCTATGTGGAAACGAAGCAGATACCAGATCTGGATGTTGAAAGTATTCTTACACAATCAAAAAAGGCAAGAGACATGCTACTGATTTCCTAAACTGAAACAAGTTGATGAATTTACTTAAGAGGTTGTGTGCAAAACATTCTTAAGATAACCATTTTTTTTAAAAAAAAATCTTAAGATAACAATATAGGGATGCATTGAGATAGGAAAATTTAAATTTCTGAAGCCAAAGTCATAAAATATTCTTCTTGATTTGCTCAGACTAAATCTTGCATAAGATGGTGTTTCAACTTGTACTATTTCTCGCGTTCTAGTTTGAAATATTTGATGATTTTCATACTTAAATTTTCTCCGTTTCCTCTGCAGGATGCATCAGGATTGCAAAATGTTTCATCTGGTTGGTTAAATAGATTGGAAGACGACGTCACAACATCTTTATGGGACCAATCTGGGAAATCATGGAAACATCTATTGTATGAACTATCAAAAGGATCTGACCAAGACAATGTAGTCATTGCTGTTGGCCATCCTGCACTTCATATCGCGATGATGGGACACTGTCTAAATCTAACAAAGGAATGGTTGGGATCGTTTCATCTCAACGCAGGAAGTATTAGTGTTATCGATTTTCCTGATGGACCCTCGGGGACAGGAGTTATCCGTTGCATAAACTACACAGCGCATCTAGGAAGATGGTCAATTCCTATTACTAGATCAACGCAAGCGGATGAAGAATATTGAAGCGTGAATAATTTACAACATTGTGGTACTGAGACGATGTAAATCAACATTACAGTTCAGAAATATATCAGCTGAATATATATTACTGATAAATGGAAATGAGATTTCCAGTTTATTCAATTTCAAGGCCATGTAATAGACAAACATTGAGCTATTGATCCAATGGGCATTCATTTTCTGATGTGGTGCCACGTGGACATTACGTAAGACGAGTTGCCTGACGTGGCAACCTACTTGTGTTTTCAAAACCATATTTGAATAGTTAAAATGAGGTTGAAGGATAAAATTCCAGTATAAGTGTGTCAAATACTTTGAATCATTCTGAAATTAAAAATTAAATTCATTAATTAGCTATCAACATGTGCATAATGTTATATAAATTTTGTCAACAGTAGTAGAAAATTAAAAAAAAGGACACTCCCTAACAGAAAGAAAATAATTTTCACTTATAAAAATCAAGTAGCAATTTTTCCAGAAAAAGATATGCTAACTTATCTATCAATTGAGCAACAAAATTTTAATTATATACAACAATTGACCCTACAACAAAAACAAAGAAAAAAAAAGAAGGTTCATACTTCTAAGCAAGAATTAAATTAATTAGAATTCAATTTGTTGGAGCTCTTAACACTGATCGAACGTGCAATGATCTCAACTCAAAAGTCATACAAGTTAAAAACTAAAAGAATCAGCTTAAGATATTGTTAACTTATTTGTTTTAGAAAGTCAAATATACTTTTTGTCGGTTTTGACTTGAAACGAAATTTAAAAAAATAAATACTTTTTAATCTTGTAATCTTAAGCTAAAGTTATATAGAATGTAGCAAAATGTTCTCGTGTCTTAAAAGTGTCACGTGAAGAGTTAAAATTAAAGAATTGTCAAAAAACAAAATAAATATATTTTTTTTAAATTGACTAAAAAAAATATTAAACTTTTTAAGCCAATTTTCAGATGACAAACAATTTCATTTTTTTTAATTTTCCACCTGTGTCCACACGATTCTGTATTTGCCTATTTGGGATGGGGACTCGAACTCGAGATCTCTAATTATGGATAAGAATACTTACCCACTCTGCCTACAAAGGAAGGATCAAGGAATTTAAAGGTGTTATTCGTTTCCCTTTAAATAAATATCAATTAGACGACTTCTAAGAAGCTTATAGATTTACTTTTTTTTATTTTAAAAAGCTCAACTTTCTTCAATAATATTATAATTTCTGACTTTGGATTTACATTAATGGTGATACAGAAAGTGTATATTATATTGTTTGATTTTTTATATTTATTTCCTTTTATTTCGTAATTAGAGATGGAAAAATAATAATATTAAAAAGTATAGCATAAGAGTAGGACTTTACCTGTTGCCAGTAGATGAGATGTCCGTTTAGCTTTCTCTTTGTTTCTTTAATTAAATTAAATTTTTTAAAGTAGAAATAAAATAAAAATAAAAGAAAAGTCTATGTACATGCACGAAGACTTGTACTCTTTTTTTATTTGTCCATTTGATAAAACATTTCGTACATGAAAAAGAAAGAACACCTCTTACGAATTAAACTTTTCGAATTAAATTAATTATAATGAAGTCAGTATGGCAAACAAATTATAATTAATTGTTTCTCCTTAAATAGTTGTTAAGTCATGTCAAATATTGGATTTGCAAATTGTAAATTGCGGGTCTTCTGTTTCTTGTTACTTCACCACAAAACATGCTTGATCTAATATGGCTTAATTTGCTCACAAGAAAATATAACAACTAATTAAATATAATTAAGAAATTTTTTGTTAATTAAACAATTAAGCTACTTGCTGGATTCTTCAATTCATACTTAGCTTCCTCCCTAACTAGGTTCTTCCATAAAAAATTTCGTAATTTTGTACGTGAAATTTTTGCCGTTTATTCATTTTTGAGGTAGTTGTTTAATAAATGACTCTACTGAAAATCTTATGAGAAAATATTAGATCATGTATGGTGTAAAATATAATCTTTTAAGTTACATTAAACGTCTAATATATTGTCTGTGGGATTGGATAGTATAGCAATTAGCAAACCTATTAGTCTCGAATTGGATGTCATCCAAAAAGTTAATTTTTTCAAGAATTATAGTTACACAACTTTTTTTTTAAAAATATCGAAATATAAACATTGTCTTAAAAGGAATATTTAAGCAATTCAACCAATACGTACACGTAATTTCCACCATAAGTAAAATTAGCTACTTGACGTAGTTTATAGTATAAAAAAATAATTAAATTTACATTGTTAACGTAGGTAAGTTAAATTAAGGAAAAAATCTTTTGGCCAGAAAATTTGGCCATAATGATAAAATAACATATTTCACACTATGTTATTTTACCTTTTTAAATATTTTTATCTTTTTAACTTTAATACCTTTTAATTAAAAAATGGAAAAAAATCAATTTATTTTAAAATAAAAAGGATATTATAGACTTTTTAAATTTATGTCCAAATTTTCTGACCATTTAGCATTACCCTTAAATTAAACAATGAAAGAGATGGTTTTTTAAGCATGCGACTTGACAACTTAGTGATGAATACCTAATTGATTAATTAAATTAAAACAATACTTATAATATTTTTCTTGGGGTCTGAGAGAATATCTCGATATGCTGTAAGGTAAAAGTGAAGGAATTTAATTTCCTTTACTGTATGATCTTCATTATTCTATTATAATAATTTTACAATGAATTGCTTTCACGTTCTAGAGTAGTTTTCTACCTTACAAATGGAGTGCTCTTGTACGATAAAACAAACACCTTTTTTGTCTATAATTAGTACGGATTGTATATTTGTATTAAAAATTCATTTAACATGTATATTAATATATTTGATAATATCTGCCTTGAATTTTGAAACTCGTAAAATTCAAATTTCGATTCCGTCTTTTATTAGAATCCATCATTTTGATAGCATTCCATTATGAAAATTGTGGCAGGTTAATTGTGTTGATCAAACACTACATTTGCAGCGTTTTAACCACGAAGAAAAGAAGTTAATTAGTTAAATAATTAAGTTGGGATTTCATAAAAGTAAAACATGTGCAATCAACAAGTACTTTAGTTTTTCTAACACATGCAGTTTACCGATGGTGACAAATGTCAAATTAAAGTGTTTGGCTGCCAAACAAAATGGGATTTTTTTTGTAATAGAAAATAAAAGCATAAATTAGTTAAATAAAATGGTATAGTCTTTTTCTTTTCTCACCAAAACTTTGAGGACTAATCATCTTGAAACAAAACCTAAAAAAAAAAAAAAAACATGTTGTTAGTGGAAGATCCAAGGAATATTAGACTACATACATTGGACAGCTACAAATTGTGGACCATATATGTGACAAGTGATTCAATAACTGAAATTTGACTTTGAATTGATTTTATCTTTTTCTTGCTCTACTTTCAAACTAATTATGAGAGACAATTTTCTAGTTGATTTTTTGAGTTACTATATGATTTTGTATTAATAGATTTATTGAAGAATTTTACATTAGATGAAAAAGAAACTAATGGTCTCTTTACTATAGCCCTCTCAATAAGGTTGAGTCAGATTCAAAATCTATTCATTACAAAGTTGAGTCATGCCCAAAATCTCTATTCATTACGAGATTTCACATTTCAAATTTACTTTTCATACAAAACTTTATGATGTCTTTCTTTATCACTTTTTTTTCTTTTCCCTTTTTTGCGGGGGTTGAGGAGTGGGGTTGGGGATGCTCATCATTAGTGTAACTACTTGTTCTTTAGGTATTCCCAGTTAGGGTTTTGTTAGAATCAAAGCATTTTATTCTTTCTTTTGTCCTTTCCAATTTTAGCTTCTTTTCTAAACCATGTCGTTTTGGACCTTAAATAGATTAGTATTTCCCTTTCAATGAATCGAAAAGGGCCAAATATATCTCTATAATTCGAAATAGTTTATATATATATATATATATATATATATTTCATTTGACTATCCCCCATCAATTACATCACTATTGTTAAATTTGGGTATAAATTTATTTTTAATTTCGACAAATAAATATATAGCAAACTCAGAATTAAATGACTCAACAGTTGCCCCTAATTTTAAACACCAATTTTTATTTTTATTTTGGAAATCCACTCATACCTACTATGTATGAGAATATATTTGACCCTTTTCCGTTTAACATATTTTAATTTTGTTAAAAACATTCATTTTGGTGAAGAATTTCTTTTCTTTTTCCAACCGTATATGTTAATTCACTCTCTTTTTACATTAACTGGACAATGATGTGAAAGTAGTTGTTAAAAAAATTGAATAGATTCATGGGGGTTACAAAAAAAAAGAATTTAATTAATGTTCCTTCTCCCACCTGCAACTGCATGCACTATAAATTTAAGCTTACCAATACATAAAAAAAAACTACTTATTCCACTCAATGTCACAATAAAGATGATAATAAAATGTAAAAAAACAGTTACAGTAAGTGTACAAGAAAAAAAAAAAAAAGATCAAAAAGGGATAAAGAAGATAAAAATAACTCAAACTGATTCCTTTTAGTTTCTAAATCATATATTCGTCTCAAATTATTTGTCATATTTTATTTTTTTACACGTCCTTTTAAAAATATTTGTTCTACTATTAAAGTTTTGTTGAGTGGGAAATGGCGTTCATCTATATTGCTTGACTTTCATTGTTGAAATTTTCTCTACAAGACTTAATCATGAGACTTTATCGTGTAGAAAAAATTACACTTAATTCTTTATCCAATAGTACAATTTTATTTTTTTTAGATGCACCCACAAGTCAATTTTTTTATTTTATTTTTATTTATACCCTAAGAATCATTCAATGATCGTCCAAATTTTTAGTATGCAAACAGTTGATATTCCAGAAACTGACAATTTATTGCTTTTGAATCAAATCGTTTTTTTTTTAAAAAGAATTATTGGTCCAGTCATAATACTCTTTCTATCTCTAATTACTTGTTAATTTTTGAATTGACGCACTTATTAAGAAAAAAATAATTGACATTGTGACTTACCACTTCACCCCTATTAATTATGAAGTGGGTGAATTAAAAATTTAAGTTTTTCAAAAAGTTCTACCTTTTTCAAAGTAATTAATTGATGGTATAATATGTAATTTTTTTTTGTTATTTCTTGATTTGTCAAAATGGACAAGTAATTAAGGATAATTAAAAAAGGAAAAATGGACAAGTAATTAGGGACATAGGGAGTATCAAATGAGCCTAATTAGTATTTAAGGAAAGTCCAGATTTAATATATATTATATAAAAAGAAACTTTTGATCTATGTACACAAATAATTTTTTAATTTTTGTTGGAATCGAATGGTAGAAATTAACAAACTAAAAGAGAAATAATATTTAATATGATTTAATTAATTGATCAAATATGAAAAAATAAATATAAAAGAACGAATAAAAACTATTAAGTTAAAAAATTCCTTCTTTATAAAATTCTTTTAACGACTACTTTATGACTTCTATTGTGTTATTATGTGTTAGAGATTATTATTTTTAAATAGAAGTCCAAAATATTTTTTATAAGAAAAGGGTTACCTAAAATAAATGAAGTAAAACAATCAACATGGTAAATTCCTTAACCTTCCTTCGAGAAAAAGGTAAAATTCAAAATATAGTAATATAATCAAGATAAATTTTAATAATATTCTGAGTGTATAATTCTTTGACGAGATGTATTTTACTGAAGTACATATTAGTCAATCATTAATGCTTGAAATAAAATTACAAGACAGTTTGCATTCAATGGTGTGACCTAATGGTAAATGAATTGATCGAGAATCTTAAGGTCTCAGGTTCAAAATTTTATGAAGACCAAAAATATTAGGTGATTTTTCTTATTTATCCTAGTCTTGATAGACAGAGTAACTTGAATAGGTATTGTGTAAAATTAATAGATACACAAAAGCTGGCCTAAGAGAGAGTTGACCATTAATATGCAACTTCTACAACATTTCCACTTTCATCCATCTTAATTACTCCACTACTAATCTATGGTCCTTAAATTAATTAATTTTTACGTTAGTAGTATCTCAGATGAACTGGCAAAAGAGAATAAATAAATATAGTCCTTAAATTAATAAATTAGTCATAGAGTTTCTTGTTTTATTTCCCTTTTGCCCTTTCTCCTAAGTTGCAAATTTTAAGGTGAGAGAGAAAAAAAAAAACAAAGAATAATATTTAATACTCCTACCTTACATGGGTTGTCAGTAAAGAGGATTTATAGTTCCTTCCTCCTTTTTTATTTCCTAATTTGAATTAAATTCCAAAAACAAGTCCTTCCAAATCTCTATTTTATTTCTTTCTATATATATAAAAATAAAATAGCCTCAACTCCTTATTTCCCTTCGGATCCCTTTTCTTCTTCTTTTAACAAAAAAAAAAAATGAGAGATTTTGCTTCTTGTTTCAATGAATATGCTGTACAAGTTTCTGATAATACTTCTTGTTCTAGTTACTCAAACTCTGCTTGTATCCCTCCTTCTATAATTCCTTCAGTACAAAACACTGTCAATTGTTTGTACAAAGTCAATTTATCCAATAAAAAACATGTGTTGATCACAATTTCATGGTGCAAAACAAATGTAACACAAGGCCTAAGTGTACACTTTGGTGATGATCATCCAAATGTATTCAAACTCAACACGAATACGCGTCTTTTTAGGAAGAAAAAGGGAAGTAAATCAATGGATTTGGATAATTTTAAGGTTGAAATTATATGGGATTTGTGTGGAGCTAGGTACTTAAGTAGTGGTCCTGAACCAATTGATGGATATTATGTATTAGTCATAGTTGATTCACAACTTGGACTAATTCTTGGTGATATGGCTGAAGAAGCATCATTAAGGAAGTTGAAAAATGGAATTCCAATGGCTAAATTTTCATTGGTTTCAAGACAAGAACATTTTTCTGGAAATACAATTTATTCAACCAAGGCTCAATTTTGTGATAGTGGTAACATTCATGATGTTTTAATTCGTTGCAACGGCGAAAATGATGGACTAAAGCATCCTGTTTTGACAGTTTATATTGATAAGAAGATGGTGATTAGAGTTAAAAGATTGCAATGGAACTTCAGGGGAAATCAGAGTATTTTTTTGGATGGATTGCTTGTTGATCTAATGTGGAATGTTCATGATTGGTTCTTTAATCCAGCTTCTGGTATTGCACTATTTATGTTTAGGACAAGAAGTGGTATGGATAGTAGATTGTGGCTAGATGATAAAGACAAATTCCTCATCAAAGATCAAGAAAAAGTTGAATTCTCATTGTTGATCTATGCTTCTAAGAGCACATAATGATAAGGTTCTTGTTTTTTCTTTATTTAAATCTTGAAAAAAAAAAATTCATCTTTGATAGATTTGAAATTGTATATTGAACTTTTGTGGCTCTTGACATTTTATTGTACTTGTAGATTGCTAGATTTGGAAGATTGTATGTTCCTGTGTTTTTTTTTGTGTTGTTTGTTTGACTAATCTGGATTCTCGCTGTTTAGAGTAGACAAAAGAGTTGAGACTCTCTTGACAATGATCATCATGTTCATTTAATTTCAATTATTTTCTTTGTCCAATTTGCCTACAAAGATTAATTTTTTTTTCCAAGAAAAGAAAGAAGTGCAATTTTTGAGAGACATATTAAGGGAATCATACACACATGTTTGAGTTAGGTGAGTGTCTTCCCTTACCATAAGGCAATCAAAGTGAGATTGCCAGGTAGGTTCAAACAGATTGGATGTGATCTTTAATGATAACCACATTCATGTAGGCCCTTTTACCTCTTCTTTTTAATTGAATCTCTCATTAGTCATTGTTGTACTTTTACTTTTAGTCTATTGCTAAGAATTATGGCATGATATTGTCATAGAAAGGCAGCAAGAAACATGCCATATGTAACCATAGTCTTAACTATATATTGTTCCAACCAAGTTCCTATGATGTATATATATCGGTATATACCCAAGTACTAGTTAGCTCATGTGTCTGCCTATATCAGTGGTGGATGTAGTAAATTCATTAAGTTTAAATTTTGGATCGCATATTCTCTCTCCATCGATCCTCGATTAAGGGCATGGAGAGGAGGATGGTTGGACTTGGACCTAAGGGACTTACCTAGTTGGAAAAAAGCTACAAGTAATCAAGGCAACTAAACCATAAAAGATGATAATCGAGTCAACACTCAATAACGTAGTAGCTTAGTGATTAATTAAGTCAGTATTAATATTCCGATAGAGATAAAATTAACAATTTTTTAAAATTTGAGTTACTAGATATTCGTAAAATTAGTCGAGATGGTATTAGTACATAACTTCAAGTTGAGACAAGGGAACAGGGAGGAAAGTGGACCAAATCCAACTTGTGATTAATCTTTTGTTGGTCATAACTCATAAGAAAGGTACAACACTAAAACACTCTATTCATCATGAACCCACCTCCAAATTGTACAAAAGCACTTGCACCTATCAAAATTGATCCTATTAAATGATTAAAAAGAGATATTTAATTTTCAAAATTAGGGTGGGTGAGAGTTGCTTAACTGTATTAGGTATAATAGTTTCACAATTTCATTTCATTAATTGTGATAATTAATATTGTTCCCCCTATTTTCTTTCTATTTTTTCTGCAGTGGGATTTGTACTAAGAAAGAACTCAGTTGTGCCATACATCAGCATTTGGATAAGACAATGGAGATATTTTATTAATCATAAACCAATGGGGAAATGACAAAAGAGGAGAAAATAAATATGCATTGTCTTAAATGTGTTATGATTTTAATTCTTAAAATTCTTTTAAAAATATATATAATATGTGTGGGAATTAAAATCACTGAATAGTGAGTGCCTACCATACATGCTGTACTTTTCATTACTTAACAAAGTACCAGTTGTCATTGATTATTCGTAGTATTTATATATGGTGTATAATATGAATAATATAAGTTAGTACTAATTATCATTTCATCCGTCCTCTATTAGTTGTTTACTTTGTCTTTTACACATTTTTAAGAATATTTATACTCTTGGTAAAATTTAAATGTTTATCCATCCGTTATTGTTCACTATTCAATAACGTGGACAACTAATATGAAACAGAGGGAGTATTACTAATAAGAATGTCTATACAAGTCTTCTCTGCCCAAATTATGACGTATAGACTCAATCGCTTGAGCTAATCATAGACGAGTACCCCTCCAAAATGCAATAAAAGTCACTAATCTAGACCATGAGTCATCTTGATCACCTATTGACCTCGTCCAAGTGTTACACTAATAGTAAATTTGTATATTATATTTTCATTTAGTTTTACCAAAAGTTTTTCTTTTTGTTAAAAAAAAAACCGAATAGTCAAAATCCCAAAGAAAGGAATTCATTTTTATTAATAGGTTGATTACATGCCACTACTTAAATTTTTATAAAAATAGCTTGTGTGTTAGAAGTTCACCTCAAATTCGGGCGAATCATCGATAATTCTTAATAAATTGACATTTATTTTGCATACACAAATCTTAACAGATTGTCGAGATTTTATTATAAATTACATCTCATAAAATATAAATTATTCACAAGTTCTAATAAATTGTCAAAAGTACCTACAGATAGGGAACTTGCTTTGCATGCATGTCTTGACAAATTGTCATGACTTGACTCTAAATTGTGTTAAAACTTTGAACAATTTATTCACAAGTTTTGAAAATTTGTCAGAGATGTTGAACATGTACAAGTCGAGATAGATTTTCAGAATTTTAGTGCAAATTATATTATAATTTTGAAATGAATCATATACAAATCTTGAAGAGTCGTTATAATTTGAATGGATAGACATTTCACCAACATAATTTTGCTTCTAAATTGGTTTAAATCAATCCAACAATGCTATTCTTTAACTTTCTTTTGCCAAATTAATTCAAATTTATAAGTTCTGCATACAACGTTAACCACTCAATGGAAACAAATAAGAAACAAAAATGATACGTAACACAATCAATATAATTTTATAAATAAAATTAAAAAAAAAATGTGTACACATGCTTTAAACAACTTTTTTTTTTTTTTTTTTAGCATACGGAGGAGAGAAGTAGAGTAGACATTCTGAGGGTGTTTATATTTGCAAACTTTTAAATTTGGTCAAAAGTTAAATAGTTGGAAATTCAATTGGATCGGAATTTTCTAGGGTTTAGCCTCGATTCAACTAATTGATTTTCTTCATCGACGCTTCCCTGCTCATCGTCTTCAGCTTTCTCTCCGTCGCTTTCCAAGTGAGTTCATCTTCAAACCCTAGTTTCTATGCTTTCTTAATATCATTAGGGTTTCATTCTGACCTGTTGATTCATAATCAGTTTCCTGTTTGTTTGTTGTGAAAATTTTATCTTTAGTCTGATTTTGCAGTTAATGATATATCATTTGTTGTTGAGTAGATTGATTTGATTTTGTATCACTTTTTTAGATCCGTTTTTCAATTTGTTTACGTGTGTTTAAAAGTAGATCTGTTTTTGTGATGGATTCATTTCATTGTTATACAGGTTCTTTCGCTGTTGGTAAACTAAGATAGAGTAGTTTCTTTTTATTTTTACTTGGATTGGATTCATGTTTGCGTAGTTTTGAAGCTCACCTAGTTTGTTGGGTCAGCTCCTAAAGGATAGGCTGTATTTGACTAGATGAAGATAAGAATAACATGCGTTGATTCAGTTAGCGAGATGACTCAATTCTGCAGTTCGAGTGACGTTGGGGGTAATTAAGAACCACAGTTGATCCATATGGTGCGTTAGAAAATGATTATTAGGTTTCTCTTTTAGATTTTGTGGTTTCTTGCGTTATTATCTATAGGAGCATTGAGCTGTAGGACTATCTCAATTCATTTTATTAACATGAAGAGGAATGATAAGGTTGCTTAGGTATAATGTTCTTAGGGAATAAGTGAAAAAGAAATGTCTTTGTTTGCTTAAGTTGAGCTACAAAAATGAGAGACTAAGTGAATAATAATACAGTCTGATGGAAGGGTTATGTCTTTGCTGTTAGGTCATGCCATGCTTATTACTCATTTGGTGCAAAAATCACTTAAATCACAGAGCTAATTGGCTTATTCATTAAAACATGGTGGTGGTTGGACTTTACATATCTGTAACCATATAACCTTTGATGTTAATATGGGTTAAAATATCATCCTGTTTTTTTTTACCCCTGATTTAACTATGCCACCAACATATGTGATCAGAGCATTTGTGCCTTTTCTTCTTAATTCTCTTAATCAGAGGAAGTGATATTATACTTGTTCAATGGGAATTTGAAGGTGCAAGCCATGGTTGTCATATGATCAGTGTGTTGCGGTTTCTTTTTGAATAGTTAAATCTTAAGAGTCTTGTTTTCCTTTTCACTAGATCCATTGAACTTGATTCTACTAAAAACCATCTCACATCTCAGCCTTTCAGCTTGACATAGCATCTATATTTTCTTTTCATTCTTCTTCAAGAGTTACAGTTACCATTAGAACTTACCAAGATTCATTTGAGAAAACAGAGACAACTCCCACTTAAAATGGAGATCTCACTGGGTGTTCCATCACCACCAGTTCATTTTGGTTCTTGGGGCAGGTTGGGGGNGGGGGGGGGGGGGGGGGGGGGGGGGGGGGGGGGGGGGGGGGGTGCTGTCTCTTTTGGTTATGCCATCTTATTAGTTTGCATGCTGCTTTACAGAGATGAATATATCACCATACGTTATGTTTTTAAGGAAAAACTCTCATTTACTTGTTATAGATAGAATCTTCAATTAGGCCTGTAAAACCCAGAGCACTCTGGCTCTGCTTCTTTGTTGTACTGGAGACCTTAATTTGGTGGATACCTTTATGCACTTTATTCAAATGACTGGATGTTCTACCTGTGCCTTCAGCCATATGCATTTCATGCACTTTCAAATATTATTTTATGCTGATGGACTACAAGTTCAATTGCACCTCTTTTCTAGAGTAAATTATTTTATGCAAAGCTTGTTTTAGTTATTTAAGCATCCATGAAAGATTCACTTCTCTCGTAGTGTGCCACAAATATGTTAAAAAGAAAAAGAAAGGAATGCTGCGGATGTTAACCATCCTAACGTGGTGCAGGTTAAACTGATTGGTTATATTCATTTTATTATGAGATTGTAAATTTACAAGTTGTTGAATAACACAGGATGTCAGAAGAAGCACCTTTCTATCCCAGA
Source organism: Solanum stenotomum (assembly GCF_019186545.1). Lineage (NCBI taxonomy): Eukaryota > Viridiplantae > Streptophyta > Magnoliopsida > Solanales > Solanaceae > Solanum > Solanum stenotomum. The sequence continues at coordinate 4,279,234 of NC_064289.1, forward strand.
GAAAAGCTTGTTGAGAAGCAAAAGTTTTACCAAAGCGTCCACAAGCACACATACTTGAAAGGTCGTTTTGACAAGATCACCTCAGTGGCCATTCCAGCTGCTTTGGCAGCTTCTGCTTTGTTTATGATTGTGAGTTTTTTTGAAATTTTTCTAGATTGCTTTATCTGCTGTCTTGAATCAACTCTAATGGTATTCTGGATTATATTTCAGGGGAGAGGGATCTACAACATGTCTCATGGCGTAGGGAAGAAGGAATAAATGGTGGCTTCTGCTCGACCATTGTTCCTATGGTGGCTGAAGTTTGAAAGGAGATAATTTCGGACCTGTTTGTTCTTTTGTGGATTTTTAATTATCAGTAGCTAATACTAGTCACTTGGACGCAGACAATAGAACATGCCGATTTATGGCATATGCTATCAGTACTCCGCAGCATAACACATTTTCTCCTCTGTTTAGGGGTTCTGCATATTTGTATTAAACGGTGTTTGTGTGGAAATAAGCATGTCAATTCCTGGCTCTCCTTAACCCTGTATTATGTGTTCCCAACCATAAATGTTTAAATATCCTGCTGAGCTTTTGCCTATATATTTGATCAAATCATCTACTCTTCGAAAGAGTTATATATTTCTTCAAAATCAAAACGCTATAAGTTATGTTATATTCACTTTATTGTTGATGAGAATTTAGGACCATTATATTTCAACGGATCTTTATATGAGACTTAAACTAATATGCAATTGGTAGAATCACCATGGCCTAGGAGATTTGATTTTGTAGCTCTTTAAATCCAATTTTCACATCACGAGCAAAACATCGTTATAGAAACATGGTATTTTGGGCTCTTCAATTGACGCCAAGTTCTGGATTCTACACTATGCTATATATACTACTTACATGGATCACAGATATTGTGTTAAAAAAGAGAAAAGAAAAACAAATCTATCCATTCTAGTATAAGCTAAAACATCTCAAACGCAATGTCCTCTCCTATACTTTTGAACTCTTTTTGAGACTTGGCAATCTCCTTGTTCTGTTGGTTGGTATCAGGGATTACATTTCCCAAGTCACAGAATCTAGGCAGTTCTGGAGGTGTTTCACATCGTATCAGCGCCCAGTTCAGTCCCTCGAAGAACGGATGCTGCTTTATCTCTGCAGCTCCTTTCTCAGCTCCCAACCTATTCTCTGGTTCCTTTTGCAATAACCGTCTGATCAAATCTCTCGCACTAGAGCTAACCACAGGATATGAAGGGAACTTGAGACACTGAGAAACCACATTTGCTAATGTATCCTCATTTCCTGGTCCTTTGAAAGGTGTCCTTCCATATAACAGTTCATATAGAAAGATACCAAAGGTCCACCAATCTACTGCACTGCCATGACCTTCTCCTTTGATAATCTCTGGAGCGAGGTACTCATGGGTGCCAACAAACGAGTTGGATCGGGCATCAGTTGGCTCCACCACGAGCTGTGGCAAAGGTGTGACTTGTGCAGCTATGTCAGCCTTTAGCTTACGTGTCTTTGATGTTGCAGATAAAAATCTAGGGGTGAAGCAGGATACTTGCCAGGATGGATGTAGGCAAAAGGGGTCTATGCAGCTAGATTCCGAGCATGGACTGGACGTCTTTGGAGGCTTAATCACAGGAGAACATGATTTCACCAACATAGGATTAACAACACACCTAAGAGACAAATCAAAATCAGACAGCATGATGTGACCATCTTCTCGAACCAAGACATTCTCTGGTTTTAAGTCTCGGTATATGACTCCAAGCATGTGAAGGTATTCCACAGCAAGAAGAACTTCAGCTACATAAAATCTGCGTAAAGAATAAGAACAACAGAATAATGTCAAGATCACATAGCAAACCACTGAAACTGTGTCTCACGTGATGAAAATGACAAACTGCTCCCATCACCAGATTACTGAGAAACATTAGGAGGACTTGTCCAACAAAGTAACTTACAAAGCACAAGATATTTACTAAAACACAAGTATTTTGGAAAGTTATTCAGTAAAATTTGAAAGAGTAGGCTTGACATATTAGGTGTCACCTCAGATACTAAACTTTAAGAAAAAGAATGACTGGAAAGACAGGTTGCGTATCTCAACTCATTCACCAGAAACTAACTCGATAAAGTCTCCATAGTCCATACAAAGTGGGAATTCACTTCCGGATGCGAGATGAAGCATGTGGATGCCATGGAGAAGATATGCAAGTTCAGTGACAAGTCACTTTCATTGTTCACATATTTTCACTACATTTTCTTCTTCTCCACTTCTTTTGTTTGATTCATCCCTTCCACCCACTTCCCATGTTTCCGTTGAATCGACTTTTATCTCTGTTCATATCACTAGTTGCTAATGATTTTAACTTTAGCAGCCTTCAATATTTTGCATCCACTGGAATATGGGACACTCTTCAATCAAGAAAAACATATATAACAAAGATTCAAGGAGTTCTAATGCACTGAGACATGCTCAAGAACAATCCTTCGTGAGGGTTGGAAAATGGAATGACCAAAAAGAAGAAATTAAAGGAAATTGAAAGATTATTTGACATAACTAGACCCCTGAGCTTTCCGAAAATTACAGGGAAACCCCTTAAGCTTAGCAGAGTAAGAGATTTCCCTATAAGTTTGATTAACCTCCCCTGATTAAGTCAAATTGAATTCTAATTTTGTTGAATAAAACAAGTGATAGCATAAAGCAAGCTATTATCCATCAGCAAGTGACAAGTAAAAGTCATTTTGTGGGATGCAAAAGATAATCTAGTTTATTGAAGAAAGATATTTCTAAAGTCTTAACGTAAGGGCTTCAAGACATGCATAGCTTCGTCAACTGGATAGCAATCATGAAAAAGAGAGTGACCACAAATATATCTGCCCACCTATATTACCTGTTATAGGAAAGAATAGTTCTATTTGCAGATTTATTTGCCTTCTCTCTTGGAATCTAGATTAAGAATAGGCATAAACAAGAAATAGTTTCAGGGAAGAAGTAACTATAATAAAAGTAACCTGACTGCTTGTTCAGAGAAATTCTTGTTGGCTTGCTTTTGTCGGAGCACATGCAGATCACCTCCTGGACAATATTCCATCACTAAACATGAATATTTGTCATTGGTAATATGAGCATAGAGTGTAGGAAGAAAAGGATGATCCAGAATTTGCAGTATTTCTTTTTCAGTCTGCGCTCTTGTCATCTTCCTCCTGCTGGTCAGAAAGTCATTGTCCATAACTTTCACAGCAAACTGACAGTTTGTGCCCATTAGCTCAGACAGATAAACAGTCCCAATGTCCCCTCCACCAAGTTTTTTAAGCATCTTAAATTGCTTCAAACTAATGTTTCCATGCTGCTTCTGAATACAACGAATGGCTTCCCATCTCAAATCTACGGACATATGAGGCCGATATCCACTACGGCTAGACCCACTGCGATAGCTTTCTTCGCTAAGGCTTGTGGTGCTGCTGTAATCCCCAATGCTACTCTTTGAACTTTGAGATATCTCTCCTTTTTCTCTTGATAATGATCTTTCATCACCTTTTTTAACTATACATCTTGTTCTGTTACAACTACTTGATCTGAGACCAGGTTTAGTAACACTTGATTCCAGAATAGATGTGCTAACTTCTATACTATTTTCACCACATGATTCTGAAGGTTCTTTATCCTCTTCTCTCTGATCATTCCTCAGTACATATTCAGGTGTCTGACAAGGAATCTCACTGGTACTACAACTCAAATAATTGTCAATTCCACCATTAGATTGCTTGGAACTGTTGGTGAGAGCAGAAATGACGTTCTTCTTAACAAACATTCTGCTTCTGGAAACTGGTCTCATCAAACTTGGACTGCTAGAAGTAGGTCTCATGACTTTATTTCCAGTAATAGAAGTACATGAGCAAGAGACAAGATCAGAATCTAGTGCCTGCTCTTTGTCGGATGGGATTACCATTGTTGGAGCTTCATCTGAGAGAGACACTGTCTGGGCTTCCACTTTATTAGCAGAAGTGGCAGTTGAAGATTGTGGTAGTTCCAGAAATAATTTCCGCTCTGATACTTCTTTCAAGTAACCAGAACCAATATCAGTAGAGTGAGGACAAGCCTCCTTTCCATCTGAAATTTCACTTATTTCTGCACCATGTTCCATTGCACCTTTAGAAATATGGCAAGAATCAGCAGCATAAGTAGATTTTTCTTTAGAAGGTACATGTTCATATTCAGTAATCTGATCAGAAATATTTGACACACTCCTATCTGGGATGAGGGATATCTCCACTAAATTCCCTACACCTTCATTGACAGTATGTTCAGGGACATTATCCTGAACAACAACAGGTCTGTAAAGGCTTTTGACAGCCCCTGTCTCTGAGACGCCTGACAGCCTGGACGCTTTTGACGACCGCTTCTTCACAGCAGCAAGCTCTGATGCCTGAGAGATGCATAATCCTCTGAAGGCCTGCTTCAAACTTGCGGGCTCAGAATTATCAAAACCTGATGCTCGAGAGGGGCTAGATCGCATTGGTCTCTTCATTGCGCTTTTGTTGAAAGCATCTTTGACACCCTGTTCTGATTTACTCACACCTCTACGGGGAGTCCTAATTTCTATAGCTTCAAACAGCTTGTTAATATCATCCTTCATACAATACTGTTTATCGGTTGCAGGATTTAAGTCCTCTATTGACTCGGTAATTTCACTAGTACCAGGCAACCCACCCATTGCTTCTAGAAGCATATCTAAGACGATGGACAAAAGCAAGTCTGATGTGGCCACCAAAAGTCTATCTAACCCGTCTCAGACTAAGCAATATGGAGAGAAAGAAGCAGACAAATGGAACAGTGCATCAAAAGACCTCCAAAATGGTTGTTGATCATATTGACAACTGCCTCTTTACTGCATTCAGTATGCAGCAGCATTTCTTATCTGCTACAAATGAAGAAGTTCAGCAAATCACAGATGAATAATTAATTCATAAGATAAATTGAGTCATTTAAATCCAGAAAAAGGATTTATACCACCACATGCTATGTCCTTTGTAATGCTTCTATTTTAATTACTGCAGTTGGGAATTGAAGATAAAGGACTAAGCAGTCCTCTAAATTATAAACCTGCCGCTAAAATTCATGCCATTGTACACCTATCTATAGCATCTACAGCCAGTTGTAAATATGTTCTTTAAAGACAACCAATTTAAAAATAAAACTGTGTAGATTTTGGTACTACTTTAGACAACCACCATGAATGACAAGTTTAAAAACAATTAAGTTTCCAACATAACTTTAACTCTCTTGCTCACTCATTAATTCTCAAAACTGTTAACTAACATAACCACTTCATTTTTCTATTTCATCATAAGTTCTAAATTGTCAGGGTCTATCGGAGACAACCTCTCTACCTCCCAAGGTAACTCTCCCTAGACCCGACTTGTGGATCGGATTACACAAGTTTGTTGTATCATAAGTTCTAAATAACATTAATTGTATATATACATTGCTCCAACAATTTCATTTGCACTTGTTTTCATGCAAATTTAGAGCCCAAGTTTCAAATCAAAATCCACCAAATCAAGCTACAATTTGAAAAATCCAATATAATACACCGAATTATCAGCTAATCTAAGAAAAAATAAAATCCAAGAATAACATTAGAGAATAAGGCAACCCAGAAAGAAAGTTAAAACCTTTCAATATTTAATAGGGATCAAGAAACAATAAATCTCCCAGCTTTATGAAAAGAAAATGAACCAACAAAAGCAAATAGGATCTTACATATATTTCAATCAAGAGCAGAATAAACAAAACCCAGAAAGGAGAAGCAGCTTTAAGACTACCAACTGCAAACATTTTTTTAAAAAGGAAGAAAGACAATTATAAAGTTTCCACCTTTAAACAACTAACATATAAGGAAAATGAAAGAGATAAAGCAACAACCTGAATCAAAAAAAGGAAAGCTAAATCTCCATAGTACAAAGAAGAAGAATAAGGGTAATTTGAAGGTGTATGCGCATGTGAGAGAGAAGGGTGAAGGTGAAGACTCAAGAATGAGAAAGTTGAAAACTTTGAAGGAAAAAGAAGAAACCCCATAAGTGATTAGATTACTACTTTTAGAGAGAGAGAGAAAAAAAACAAAAAAAGAGGGTGAAATTGAATGAGGAAAATCACGAGAAATGACACTGTTGTTTTGCTCTGTATATTTGTCTTTCTCTCTGTATATATCTTTCCTATGTTTGGGGAACTCCAAATTGGCGGAAAAGGGGAAAAAGCTTACACTGCAGAGACGAACAAGACTTGAGGGCCATTGTATTCCAAATCCCAATTAAAGACAAGTATTGTCGTAAATTGCCTAATTAGTAAAATTAATTAAAATAAAATTATATCGTTAGGTTAATTTAATTGATTGTAACGGGTTATTTCTATGTTTCAAATTATCATATCAGCAACGTACTGCTACAATAATAACAATTTACAATATGTTTTAATTGAGATAGAGTGTACACCGACATTACATCTACGCAAATTGGTTTAAATAAGATGCTGGCAATTGTTTAACATTAAATGAAAAGGTCAAGTTTTAGTATAAATAAGTTGTTGGAAATTGTTTAACAACATTAATTGAAAAAATGTGTGCACATATATATACAATAAATAATACCTGGTAGATAGGGCTCTTTATTCGAAATGCTGATTTTCTTTAATAAGCTTAACAGTACACTCTCTAACACGTTACTTCCTCTATTTCAAAATATTTATCCTTCTTACTGAAAAATATATGTATATATCAGAATATTTAGCATTTTATAAGCTCAACATAAAATAATTTTTTATATTATTGTTATTCTTGAAAATTATAAATATCTTAATTATGACACATAAATAGAATAAATATTTAATAAAAATAAATTATATATTATAAGATAAATAAAGATAAACTAGTCAAACATGTCTTTTCATTAATATATTCTTAAGAAGCATATATAAATAAAAAATATGACAAATATTTTAAAACGATAGGGTGCTACTCTACTTAATGACATGGTCTGCTTTCTGGTGTTCATTGGTTTTGAGGTGGGGTGAGCTTAGGGGGGGGGGGGTGGATTTGAACTAGGGGACATAAAGAGGTTGATAGAATAATGTGTTTTTGACTGTTTATTCATCTTTTAATTTACCTTTTTAATTAAATTATGACTTTTTTGGTTACTATTTTCATTTTGAGAGAAAAAGTTGAGCTGGAATTTGATCATTTCTCCTCCATTTCAATTTCAAAATTCGAAAGAAACTTCCTTCTACTTTAGACATTGCCCAAAGACAAAAAAAATATTCAAATATTTAGCGGCCGTTTGGTTACAGAAATTAGGAGGTTATTCCAATATAAATTTGTTTAATATTTTATCATAAACATTAACTAAAATCAAGATATAATTATCACAATATAATAAATTATTTATCTCAAATAAAAAATAAAATTATCTATTTTTATTAAACGGTAATCCTGAAATAACTTTATTTTATACCAAACTTAAGGGCTCATAAGACATTTTCACTCTATTGAATTCTATTGAGTCGTACGATAAATGTTAGATAGTTGTGTCTAGTTTTTATCTTTAATTGAATATTTGGAGGTTAGGCTTTAAATGAATCAAAATTATTTTAGTAGATTTATCATACGCACGTCAAAGTAATCATACTTGTATAAAGTTGGAATATAAATGCATAGAGGAAAAAAACATTTGGCAGTTGAAACTTTGAAGTCTCTAGGTAGGGATATGAATTTAATTTGGAAGAACAGTTGTGTACATCATGGGACCAAAATCTTAAACCATATGTGATATGACCTAACCTTCAAACCTTTAATTCATTTGACAAACTTATACAACTAACTAAATTTGATCCTTAATCTTAATTAATGGTGCTCGAAAGACACATCTTATATATAATTGATAAATGTGTGTACGAAAAACACATAACTAAAAATTATATTAATGCCATGTATTAAATATTAGACGCAGATAAATTTTTACCTTAATATATTATGTATTATTGATAAATTAACATGATGAGATAACAAATTTGTAATAGTATGTAATAATTAGAGAAAATGATCAAAATGGTCTTTCATGTATGAGGGTTGCTTTATGTTGATCCTTAATATATTCCACATGATCTATATGGTCCTTAATGTGTTATAAAAGAGGGTCATTTTGGTCCTTAGCCCTAAAAACATAAAAAATGTTAAAAAATATATATATTTGCAAGCGGTGTTACCTTTTCAGTATATATTTATATAAAACAATTCACGTATACTATTATATCTTTTTCAAAAAGTAATAAAAACAAACTTTTTTCGAATAAATTTCTATTCTAAAAATAATCTCATAAAATATAATAATGCTACACATTTATTTTTATTTTTATATAAAATATCAAAAGAAAAAAAAAGAAAAAGCAAAGGAAGAACAGAAAAATAAAATAAAAAGCAAGTTTGTCGAGGTTCAAACTCATCTACTGAGCTACACGCTCCTTTATATAAAAAGTTTAAACATCGTATAATATATATTTTCATTCTTTTCTGTCTTTTAATTATGTATAAAATAAAAAATTTCAACAAAGCAGTGTCATGTAACATTTCTTGAGCCTTCCTAAATCCGCTCTGCACCTCGTGACTCGTGAGTTTATTAGTTCAAGGAAAAAAAGTCTGATATACCTTCAACTTTGTCATTTGAAGTTGATATGCCCCTCGTTATGAAAGTGACTCATATATATTCTTACTGTTATACAAACGGCTCACATATACCTCTATCGTTACAAAATTAGATCACATATACCTTTCATTTAACAGAAGTGAAAAAAATAGTTTTAAATTTATATTTTTGACTTATAATTTTTTTTAAAATAAAATCATTTAGGGGTATATATGATCCTTCTAGCAAAGTTCAAGGTATATTTTAATCTTTTTCATACATAAATTGTTTTTTGACTTCTTTGATTATCATTATTTGAGTTTCTTATTCTTATTCTTACTTTCTTTTTTTCTTTCATTCCTAAGTGTAAAGAAAAAAAATTAAAACTAATTTTTATATTATAATTTAAGACTATTTTTTTCGGTTATATTGTAATTTAGCTTTTGTATTTGAAAAATAAATAAATTAGGCATCTATAATAATTTTTTTTAAAAAATTAGTGAAACATAATTAATAAACTTGACCATCAAAATAATAAATTTAAATTAGTCATTAAAATAAAGAAAATAGTCAGAAAAAATGTGTGAGGACTTAGGAGGATTAAATGTACCCATATGAGATTATATTTTTTAACAAAATATTTTTAAAAATTACATTAAAATTAATGTTTTCACTTCCGTTAGAGGAAAATGATATATGTGAGTCATTTGTATAACGGTGGGGATATATATGAGTCAATTTTTTAATGAGGAACATAATAATTCTAAATGGCAAAAAATGAGGAGTATATCAGACCCTTTTTCACATAGTTCAATATAAATATGAGATGTTGGTAAGGTTTTTATATTTCCCCGTAATTATAAAATGAGCAACTTTCACATATAGCAAACATAAAAATCAAATTTGTATGTTATAACTATAGTTTGTATAATTGCGCTCCATAGCAAACTTTATGTTTGTTATGGAGCATCAAATTGTATAACTCGCTGGCTCCTCTTCTGATTTGTATAATTTCGCTAACAACCGTTTGTATAAATCGTTGTCAGCTTCTCGTTTGTATAAATCGCTGGCAGCCTCTCAATTCAATTTTATGTGTTTGTATATCTGCATAAAATTTGAATTTGTATACAATTGAATCGAAATAAAACGTTTGTATATCAAATCTCTCTCACTCACTGTAATTTGTATAAGTATATGTTCTTTTTGTTGTGCTTTTCAGTTGTATATGTATATATGTGTAATATGTATATAAATAAAAATTTGTATTAGTTGAATATGTATATGTATATGAAAATTCATGAAAAAAAATATTTTTTCCTTTTTTATAGGGAAAAGGGTCAAAAATACCCCTCAACTTTGTTTTATTGGTTGACTATGCCCTTACCGTTAAAATGGAGTTATTTTTACCCCTACCGTTACTATTTTCACCATTTTTACCCCTCAATTGGATGGAAAACCCAAATCAACTAAAATTACCCAATTTTAATTAAATGACCCAATTTTCTCTTTTAATCTGAACCCGACCCATTATATCAAATTAAAATCCCAAACCCATCTCTCTAATCTTTTCCATTTTCTTTCTCGTTGAAACACATGCTACTAAAATTGACAGCAAATGTTTTGTAGTTAAATGAGTCAAAACGTAGCAATGATCACACAATCAGTCAAAATTAGCACATTAGTGTGGTCGGATCTTGGAGCTCGTTCAATCATCGGATTTTGCTTTCCTCCGGGCAGATCTGAAACTGTGATACTGCTTGCTTGTTGAGCCTAGCCGGATATGAAGTTGTGGCTGCTGTTTTCGAGCCTTGATGCTCGCCTGATTGTGTTGTTGGTTTGATTTATTAGCGGTGCTTAAGTTGTTTTCCGGTGGGGTTTTGTTGGTTGGTTGGAGGTCGGAGATTGGTGGTTTGGCAGTCATTTGTTGGTTGTTTTAGCTTGGGTGATGGAGATCTGGGTTTTGGTGGGCTGAAGTGTGGTTTTACCACCGGATTTTGGCGTGGAAAGGGTGGTGTTTGAGAGCTGTTTCAGAACGATTTCGCGGTTGTTTGAATGATTCCGGCGGTGGGTGGTTTGTTTAATGTTATTCCAGCTTGGAACTGGCAGGAAATGGAAAAGAAATGTCTTGTTGTGGTTACCAGAAAGTAGAGGAAATGGGTTTGTTAATTTTTCTGCTTGGTGTCGTTTCTGTTTTTTGGGGCTTTTGAGTGGTGGTTTCAGGTGGTCGTTTGGAGGTTGTTTCGGTGGTGTTTCGCCGGAAAAGGGAGAAAATGAATGGTGGTTTTGGGTTGCCAGAGCTTGATTTGGGGTTTTAGTTTGGTATAAATGGGTCGGGTTCGGATTAAAAAGAGAAAATTGGGTCATTTAATTGAAATTGGGTAATTTTAGTTGATTTGAGTTTTCCATCCAATTGAGGGGTAAAAATGGTGAAAATAGTAACGGTAGGGGTAAAAATAACTCTATTTTAACGGTAAGGGCATAATCAACCAATAAAACAAAGTTGAGGGGTATTTTTGACCCCTTTCCGTTTTTTATATACAACTATATGCCTGAAGCAGACGCCATTTTCTTGTATACTCTATTTCTGAATCCCGCCAGTTTTGTAACAGCAGCCAAAAAAGCAACCATTTTCTTGTCCTTTCGCTCGGAGAAATTGCTATAGCAAATTATATGAAATAGTAACTGCGAATTGGAAATAAAGAAAATTATAGGTATAACATTTAATTTGAATTAATAATTTGTTATTATATACAATTTTCCCTTATAAAATAACATGTCAAAGACACAAGGGGTAACGTAACCTATACTTCACCACCAAAAAGATAAAAACGTAACCTATATTATATTAGTAGTAGTTAGACCATCTCCAACCCCACTCTATTTTTACTGTTCATTCTCTATATTTGGAGAGTAAAATAGAGAATAGGCTCTCCAACCACCCTCCATTTCACTCTTTATTCTCCATATATAGAAAGTTGAATAGTAGTTCTCCAAATTTGGAGAACTACTATTCACACTCTCTATTTTACTTTTTCATTATTATATTATTATTTCTATTATTTTGTAATTAACATATTATTTTTCATATATGAATAAAATCTCTAATATTTGTAATTCTTCTGAAATGTAATATAATATTTTTTAAAATATATATTATTTAATATATATTACTTTCATTCCGAATTAATAATATTTCATTTTTTTAATTTTTTTTGTCAATTTAATATAATTTGATTTAATTATTAATTTTCACTATAAAGAATGCACAATTTTAAATGGTCTACAATTGTTCAAACTATTCGTAATCCACGTTCTCAAAAGAAGAAATATTACACGATGAAACAAGAATCGAGCCGAAAAGATGTTGAACGTACATTCGGAGGTTTGCAATCATGTTTTGCAATTATCGTAGGACAATCACACTTTTGGAAAAAAAAAAGTGCTACATGATATAATGACTACAGGTATTAGATTGCACAACATGATAATCGAGGATGGACGTAATCTTAATGCACCAATTCAAGATGTCGTAGAGGCTCCAATTGCAACGACAAAAATGGTGGTAGATGAAAATCTTTGATTTGAACAATTTTTCGCTAGACATAAAAAAAATTACGGATAAAAATGCTCATTTTGAACTTCATAATGTGTTAATAGAGCATTTGTTGTGAGCAACGTAATAATCTTAAAAGTTAGGTATTTATGTAATGCTTGTATACTTATATTTCATTAATGATTTCACTTTTATTTGAATTGTTCATTAATTGTATACTATATAATATTTGCTTCTAATTTATGATATTTAGAAATTTAGAATAAAATATAATTTTATATCAAAAAAAGAATTTGACAAAACAAAATTTATATTACATGAAAATTATATAAAAGTGATTATTTCGAAAAAAAGAAAGAAGGGATTTATATTATGAAATTAGAAAATAAGAATGAAATAGAAATAATAATAATAATATATTGAGGAGAGAGAAAAAGACTTTTTTTTAGAGAGTAAAATAGAGAATTAGATTGAAGTTGATTGTCTGAAAAAATAAAAAACTCTATATTTAGAGAGTGAATTAAAGAACAGGGTTGGAGATGCCTTAGTACTTCTTTTCTTAATTTTAAAAAAGAAGAGAAAATTATACCAATACAACTTTTTAAAAAGGTATTTTAAAAAGTTACGTCTACTTTTAGAAAATTACATAAATATAATTTATTCTAATTTTAAATTTTTTAATTACATTATGTACAACTTTTGATATTCCTAAAATATCTCTATGAAATGCGTTAAAAAGGAAAACATTCATAATTAAGCATGAAAATTTCACTGAAATAGAAGACACCCCATCTATGGAATTTCACTAAAATATAAATCTTAATTCATAACTTACACCTAATAAAACGTGACTTCCTTTATGTTGTTTACATATTTGTTTTTCACTTTCTTTTTCTTGCTTCCATGAAATAGGAAAACTAACTCAATATAAATTCAAATTTAATACTATATAATATACAGTATATAAATAATATTAAATAATGTATTGTGCTATATATATACATATTGTAAATTATGTAATTTAGTTAATACTGATAGATTACATAATATTTTGTTTTTTTTTACTACTCACTTAGTGTTAAATTAAATGTCTTAATTTGTCTAGACACAAAATTTAATAAATAAAAAAGACTTTTAATTATTATGATCTTAAATTAATGATATTTACAATTTTTAACTTATCATGTAAAAGAATTATTATATTAAGTATAAAATAGAAAATATCTTTTGAATTAGTTTTTTTTTGTATATTCTATATATTTATTATTATTTGTCACGTTTCGTTAAATAGAGTGATAATTATAAGAGTTAATATCTCAAAAGTTCACTCAACTTTGAGTATATATCTAGTAAACTCATTAAACTTTATTTTGTATCAATAAAATCACTTAATTTAGACATTTATATCAATAAAATCACTCAACTTATCGTTTGTATCAATAAAATCACTCAAATAAATCTATTATTAAAAAAATATTAACATGATAAAATAAATTATTTTTTATATGGAATTAATAAATTAAAGATAATGGAGATTCATGCTACAAAGATTAATTGGTGTTATTTTCAACTAGAAAAGCATAAGTGTTTGGATGATGTTGGCCTGTTCGGTGGAATTGTGATTCAGGCTACAGAGATTGGTGGCGGTAGGGCTGTTCGTGGTTATTGTTAAACAACCAAATCGAACCACAATTCAAATCAAACCGATTAAAAAAACCGATAGTTGGTTGGATTTGGTTAGGTTTGGATTTTGAATTTTGAAAATCGATACTATTTGGTTTGGTTTTGGTTTTACAAAAGAATATCTGCAAAAATAACCAAACCGAACCATAAAATTATATATATAAATTTTATAATTATTTATATATTAGTCATAATTAAAATATAAACATTTTATTAAATTTTAATTAACTTAAGTCTATAACTTTATTATTTTCTTAAGCTCAACACTTAAATTTCAACCTAAGTATTAAAATCCTAATTCTAACTCAACCAAAAATTTATTATTCAAGTGATTTTTACATTTGGAGCACTGTTTTTTTTTTTTTTTTGATTTATTAGGAAAAATTCTCAGTTGTCAAAACATGCAAGAATCAATATGTTATATATTTTTCCAAGACAACTCTGCTAATATTGATTTTCCACTACATATATACATTGCTTTCTCTTTTTAAATATAAGTCTTTTAACAGGGTAATGAGTTTTTTTAATCCCGTTTCACCTGTTCTATGACTAGTATTGCTTAATAGAATTTACAATAGTTTTTTTTTATTGTTTATGTACTATGAATTTGTGTCTATCGAGATGCATATGCCCTCAAAAAATTATATACTTTCAAACCGAAATAACCAAAAAAATTGAACCAAATCGAACCAAAATAACAATAACCAAACCGACGGTTATTTTTTTGATTTGGTTTGGTTTGGTTTGGTTTTAGAAATTTAAAAACCGATTAATTGTAGTTTGGATTTGGTTTTAACCAATAACCGATCCAAACCGAACCATGAACACCCCTAGGTAGCGGTAGAAGCAAACATTAAATTTTTGGCCGGCGGGCGGTGATATTGGGTTTTGATTTCTCTTTGACAAATCATTTGAAAACATGTCTATTTTAATCAATAAAAAGAATCAGGCAAACCTCTTTTCTGAAATTCGTTACACAGTCATTTCTTCAAAGTGTTCCATTATTACTGAAGCTTCTTGTTTTAGCACTACTCCACCGTTTTTTCCTTTTTAACTCCACCGTATAGTTAGCTTATGTTGAAACTTAAAAAAAATAAATTCAAAACTTGTGTTGAAGAATAATTTCTGAAATTTGATTATTTTTTTTTGAATATAAAGTAATATCATAAAAGTATTTGTAGACAGTGAAGTTTTATTGATAAATCCATACTAAATTTGGATTAAATCTTAAATTCATGATACGTTGACCAAGTCAAATTATTGGTTAATAAAGTCGGATTAATATTTATGTCAGAATTATATGACTTAAATCAAGTCCAAATAATATTTGGGCCAGTCCATTAAATTGTCAAGATGAGCCCAACTCCTATTCTTCAGGCCTAGGGGTCAAAATTGCTTGGACCAAAATACCCCTAAAGCCCTAGCTCAAGCTTATATAAAGAGGTCTTCATAAGACCAAAAGGGAGATATACACACATACATACAGACAGAAATACATAGTTGCTCTTCATTGGTGATCTACAAGTCTTCTGCATACAAAGAAGTCTTCGCTCCAAGTATTGAGCCGCAAGTATTCCGCCAAATCAAGAACATCTGTGGAGAGAAGAATCAGGGGATTACATATCTTTTTAAGAGATTTTATAAAGATTGTAACCTTCGCATTAATTCAAATACAAATATTATTGTTTGCTTGCTATTTTTCTTTTTCTGTTTACTGTATTTCAGGATTGAAACTTTAGGCGCTTACAAATTGGCACGCCCAGTGGGACCATCTTTACCTTTCATCTCTTCTCTTCAAGACAACCAAAGTTCAAAAACACCGAGATGACTTGCAAGAAGATCAACTCGAAATCCGCATTTGCATCCAAATCTAGATCTACATCCGTATTCATATCTGGATCAAAATCTCTATCTGCATCAGCATCGAAATCCGCATCTGCATCTGTATTCGCATCTGCAAAAACTAATGGATCCAAGTTCGGCGTCGATGTCGAAAACATCCTCGATGTTACTGCGGGAAGTATGGGACCTATCACAAGGAACCAAGCCAAATTGTTGGGATAACAAGCCTCACGAGTGTCGTCCGAATCTGCTACTGTCTTTGGTTTGTCTCCAAAACATGTGAAGTCTCCTGCAAAAGTTGCAAAGGAAAACATCATCGAAATGGTCGAGAGGGTTCTTGCCCAATTGAGCCCATCTACATACGAGAAGTCCATCGCTTCGGCTGACAATGATGTCTTAAGCACGGGATCTACCCCACATAACATGTTTGCATCTCATGTTAAGGAAAATCAACGCTACTCTCCGCCACCTACTATGGTAATGCACACAATGGTGACTAACGTTTCATCCGTAGAAGAACAACTTGTGAGCTTGACAAGAGCTATTGAAGGCTTGACTAAGTATGTTCAAGATCAAGATGCTCGAATTGTTAAGCTAACTGATAGGGTGGAGGGCATGATGGATGAAGAATCAAGTCACGCACCTGAAAAACGACTGCAAGTCCAAGAGACGGTCGATCGCCCCACAAAGCAAGTTGAATATGCTAAAAAGATCCAAGTTTCGTCTAAAGGAACAATCTCGATCAACCAAATCAGAGAGTTCATCATGGGTACCATCAAAGACAAGTACGAGGTTGCTACAAAATCCTCTTTGACATATACAAGGCCATACACTGCAAGGATTGATAGTTTGAAAATGCCTGCCGGTTATCAATCAACCTCCAAAGTTTCAGCAGTTTGATGGTAAGGGAAGCCCAAAGCAACATGTGGCGCACTTCATTGAAACCTGCAACAATGCTGGAACATACGGCGATTACCTCGTCAAACAATTTGTCTGCTCCCTTAAGGGCAATGTTTTTGATTGGTACACGGACCTTGAGTCTGGTTCCATTGATAATTGGGAACAAATGGAACAAGAATTTCTCAACCGCTTCTATAGCACAAGATGTACTATAAGCATGGTGGAACTTACAAACGCACGTCACCGAAATGAAGAACCAGTCTTTGACTTCATCAACCGATGGAGGCATGCAAGTCTAAACTGTAAAGATAGACTTAGCGAAGCTTCGGGCATAAAGATGTGCATTCAAGGTACGCATTGGGGTCTCTGTTATATTTTGCAAGGTATAAAACCTAAAACTTTTGAAGAGTTGGCCACTCGTGCTCATGCTATGGAGTTGAGCATTTCGTCGGTCGGAACTGAAGCACCACCTGTCCACGAACTCCGCAAAGTCAAAGAAAGGGAAGAATTCAAGAAAGTGGGAAAATATTTGCCAAAGACTGAAAACAAAGAATCCATGAACGTCAATGCCTCTCATGTGAAATTCACCACAAGGGTGGGCAATACGCAGAGCGCAAAAGCGAATTCTTTTGAAGGAAGGACAAATCAAAAGCTCACCTTAAAGGAAATGCAGCGGAAGGACTACCAATTTCTTGACTCAGATGTTTCTGTAATCTGTGATGAACTCCTTGAGATAAAACTTTTTGAGGATCCAAAATACTGCAAATATCATCGGCTGGTTGGACACCCTATCGAGAAATGCTTCGTCTTCAAGGATAAAATCATGGACTTAGCTCGCGAAGGGAAGATTGAACTTGAAGATGAGAAATTAAGTTCAAACCAAGTCAGTGTCACTTCTGACTTACCCAATCCGATCATGACCTGCAATTTTGTTGAAGGAAATATGGAGCAAGACATTCCAAACACCAATCAGACAAGAATGATTAAGTTTGGAGACTTCGAGCCCATTGAAGTAAATAATTTGTTATCTCTTCCTATATTAAGTGATGTGGCCTTTGTAGGAGAGGGATCAACAAGACAAGATGAAGACCAAGTAGATGATTTTGATGATTGGGGCTGGACTCTCGTGACTTGCCGTAGACGTAGAAAAGTGAGTTTGTATAAGGAGTCAACAAAGCAACTCGTCAGAGAAAAGATGGTAAGGAGTCGCAAAACCAAAACTTTGATCGTGCATTCAAAGAAGAAGGAAATAAAGGTGCGCCACTACCAAGAGCTGCAGAGACCTGTTACATTAGGAGAATATTTGCCAAATTGGTATTACACCAAGTTCACATGCGATGGCACAAAAGCTCTATGTTGTAATATCGATGAAAAGGAAGCGAAAGTTGAAACTCTATCATGTCTATCACCAAAAGATGCTCCAAAGCTGTCTCCTGAAGTTGAAAATCCATCATGTCCATCATCAAAAGATGCTCCACAGTCATCTCCTGGAGTCGAAAATGCATGTATGGCCAAAATCACATTCTCTGACGATGATCTTCTGTTTGGTGACACATTTCATAATCCCCCTTTATTCATGGTTGGTTTTGCACGTGAGAAAAAGGTGAATAGAATCCTTGTTGATGGATGATCTAGACTCAACATCCTTCTAATTCGCACAATGAAAGAACTTGGAATATCAACAACAGATCTTACTGATAGTCGCTTGATGATCCAAGGATTCAATCAAGGAGGACAAAGGTCCATAGGGACCGTCAAAATAGACCTTACCATCGGAGAGTTGCAATCAAGCGTGTGGTTACATGTAATTGATGCAAAGACTTCATATAACATTTTGCTTGGTAGGTCGTGGGTACATGAGAACAAAGTAATCCCATCTACCTACCATCAATGTTTGAAGTATTATGAGGATGGAGTTGCAAAAAGGGTTATTGCGGATGATAATCCATTCACTGAAGCTGAAGCTCACTTTGCTGACGCAAAGTTTTACTTGAAGAAATATTCCATAAAAGTCGATGCCATTGCATCTAGAGATGTCGGATTCCCTATTAATATGGCTAAGGTAGCGGTCGGTAAGGCAAAAGTCGCAAATAAGGAAGATTCAAAGCTTGACAATCCAAACAAGATGCCTAACGTGATTGGTGCATTTTTAAGTAAAAAGGTCACACCTATTCTTCGTTATGTCCCAAAGGCAAAGGAAGACAAAGGACACTCTCTCGAGTTGCGAGAAAATGCGCTGGAAGGGTTGACCCTTCCTGTAAGGCGAATTGATACGGTGAAGTCATCCACAAAATTACTTGGGAAGTCTATGGCTCCTAAGTCATTACTTCATGAAAAATTTGTGGCCCCTAAGTCACCCCTATATGAAGCACTCCCAATGAAGTGTACAGAAAAAGGTTTTGATCCTAATGCTTACAGGCTGCTAGCAAAAGCTGGATTCCATCCAAACGAACCGTCAAAATTGGGGAAGCTTCCATCAGAACCTGCTATGAGGCAACAACGTGAAGGGTTGGGCTACAAACAACCTCCACCTATCCGCATCTCCATAAAAAGGGTAAGCAACAACTACATAACTGTGGAAGATGAGTCTACTAATTCTAACAAAAGACCTTCTGTCTTTGACCGACTTGGAAGCTCAACGAAGAGGATTTCTGTATTTGAAAGGTTAGGGCCATTGAGGAAGAAAAATAAGGTTTGGAGAAATAGCAAGAATATTCAAGCATCTGCTTTACCAAAATCTCAAAATGCTCCTAAAGACTTTCAAAGTCTAATCCCTTCTAGAATGAGGCGGTAGACGAACATTGTGGTCTCATGTGGAGAAGTACTAAAGGCAACGTGATGAAGATGAAGAAAGTGTTGGCTCTTCATATCATGTCACTACACAATATGAAAGACATATTTTTTCTCCAATTAAAATTGATGGAGAGTTGGAGAATGTTTCATGGTGTTACCATATATCTTTCAACGATGGAGAACCTCAAGAAGATGAAGATGCTAAAGATGCGCCACCCAAACTTGAAGAAGGAGTAAATGTGACAGTCGATGCATTGAAAGAAATCAACCTTGGAACTGATGAACATCCAAAACCCACTTATGTGAATGCTTTACTGGCGAGTGATGAAGAAAAGGCCTACGTTAACTTACTCAAAGAGTATAAAGATGTATTTGCCTGGAGTTACAAAGAAATGCCTGGATTAGACCCGAAGGTAGCAGTCCATTATCTTGCTGTGAAAAGCGGTGCACGTCCCATCAAGCAAGCTCAATGGTGTTTTAGGCCTGAATTGGTTCCCGTGATCGAAACTGAAGTTAACAAGCTTATTGAGGCTGGCTTTATCCGTGAAGTTAAGTGCCTCACATGGGTTTCAAGTATTGTCCTTGTGAGGAAGAAAAATGGGCAAATTCGAGTTTGCGTTGACTTTAGGGATCTCAATAATGCATGTCCCAAAGATGAATTTCCACTTCCTATCCCTGAGCTTATGATTGATTCCACTACTGGGTATGAGGCGATGTCTTTTATGGATGGTTCATCCGGCTACAATCAGATTCGCATGTCACCAAAGGATGAAGAGTTAACCGCATTCCGCACTCCTAAGGGCATTTATTGCTATAAAGTAATGTCTTTCGGTTTGAAGAATGTATGAGCAACATACCAAAGAGCTATGCAAAACATCTTTGATAACATTCTTCACAAAAATGTTGAATGTTATGTTGATGATTTAGTAGTGAAATCAAGAAAAAAGTGTGATCACTTGCAAGACTTGAGGATGGTGTTTGATCTACTACGAAGGTATCAACTTAGAATGAATCCTTTGAAATGTGCGTTTGGAGTTACCTCTAGAAAATTCTTTGGCTTCATTGTACAATATCGAGGAATAGAAATTGATCAAGTAAAAGTAGATGCAATTCTGAAGATGGTAGAGCCAAGAAACATTCATGAATTGAAGAGTCTGTAAGGGAAGCTAGCATATCTTAGGAGATTCATCTTAAATCTAGCAGGAAAGTGTCAACCATTCAGCCGCCTTATGAAAAAGGGCACTCTTTTCGAATGGGACCAAGCTTGTAGTAATGCCTTTGAGAGCATCAAATCTTACTTGACAAAACCACCAGTTTTAGCAGCTCCTGTTCTTGGAAAGCCATTGATACTTTACATATCAGCTCAAGAAAGATCAGTGGGAGCACTCTTAGCCCAAAAGAATAGCAAAGGGAAAGAAAATTTCCTTTACTACTTGAGTAGGATGATGACACCAAATGAGTTGAAGTACTCGCCAATCGATAAGCTATGTTTGGCCTTAGTCTTCTCAATTCAGAAGATGAAACACTACTTTCAAGCTCACGTCGTCCGTCTTATTTCTAAAGCCAACCCCATCAAATTTGTGATGTCGAAACCTGTCCTCAATGATCAACTAGCAAGATGGTATCTCTAGTTTCAGCAATTTAAAATTGTGTATGTTCCTCAAAAGGCTGTAAAAGGGCAAACATTGGCAGACTTCTTAGCAGACCACCCGATACTTGATGATTGGGAACTCACTGATGAATTACCTGATAAAGATGCAATGGTTGTTGAAGTTCAACCGCCTTAGAAGATGTATTTTGATGGGGCCTCACATCGCGAAGGAGCTGGCGCTGGGGTAATATTTGTCACTTCTCGAGAGGAGATTTTGTCGTATTCCTTCACCTTAACGCAATGTTGCTCCAATAATGTTGCAGAATATCAAGTCTTAATACTTGGGCTTGAAATGGCGGTTGCTATGAAACAATTGCAATTACAAGTTTTTGGAGACTCTGAATTAGTGATCAATCAATTGCTGGGTAGCTATGAAGTCAAAAAGCCAGAATTGCGTCTCTATCATGACTATGCACAAAAATTGATTAGATGGCTTGGAGATGTAACTCTTCAACATGTTCCAAGAAAGGAGAATAAGAAAGCTGATGCTTTAGCCGCTTTGGCTTCAACTTTAACTCTGCCTGATCAAGCGCAAATCACTATCTGCCAAAAATGGATAGTACCACCGGATGTGGATGAAGAAATCAAATTTGAACATCTTGTAGCTGTCTCACAGGCTGAGATAGTCGACTGGAGACATGCTCTGATTGATTACTTATGTCACAATATACTTCCAGAAGATCCAAAGAAAGGGACTGAAATTCGTCGTCGTGCTCCTAGGTTTCTTTACTACAAAGATAATCAATATCGAAGATCATTTGAAGGAGTCCTCTTGCGTTGTTTGGGGGAAGCAGAAACAATTCAAGCTATACAAGAAGCACATTCTGGAGTTTGTGGATCACATCAATCTGGGCCCAAGTTACACTTTCATATAAAAAGAATAAAGTATTATTGGCCAACAATGGTAAAAGATTGCTTGGATTATGCTCGAAGATGTCAAGCATGCCAATTTCATGCAAACTTTATGCACCAACCTCCTGATGTATTATATCCGACTGTTGCATCTTGGCTATTTGATGCTTGGGAGCTAGACGTGGTTGGACCACAACCTAAATCTTCTGGTGGTCACTTGTACATCTTGGCTGCGACTGATTACTTCTCCAAATGGGCTGAGGCTGTAGCCCTCAAAGAAGTAAAGAAGGAAAATGTTGCAAACTTTATCAGGGTGAACATCATCTATCGTTTTGGCATTCCTAGTTATATACTAACAGATAATGGAAAAGCCATTCACCAATAAATTGATGGATAAGATCTGCGACCTTTTTTGGCTTCAAGCAACGTAATTCATCAATGTATTATGCTGCTGCAAATGGACTAACTGAAGCATTTAACAAGACCTTATGCAACTTGTTAAAGAAGGTCGTCTCCAAATCTAAAAGGGATTGGCATGATAAAATGGAAGAAGCTCTTTGGGCATACAGGACGACTCATCACACGCCGACTCAAGTAACTCCCTATTCTCTTGTTTTTGGAACTGAAGCAGTCCTTCCACTTGAACGATAAATATCGTCATTGAGGCTTGCCATCCAAGAAGGACTTACTAAAGAAGAAAATGTTTGTCTGCGCCATGAAGAATCAGACTCTCTCGATGAGAAAAGGTTGAAAGCTCAACAAAGTCTTGAGTGTTATCAAGCTCGTCTTTCTCGGGATTTCAATAAAAAGGTTCGCCTAAGGTCTTTCCAAGTCGGTGATCAAGTCCTAGCGGTAAGAAGACTAATTATCACATTTCATAAATCGAAAAGCAAGTTAACATCAAAATGGGACGGACCATATGTCATTCAAGAAGTCTATTCAAGCGGAGCTTACAAAATTGTGGATGCAGACGGCTTGCGGATTGGTCTCATCAATGGAAAATTCTTGAAGAAGTACTATCCTTGAAGCGGCGTCATACTCCTAGCCCGCAAGAGTATAAACTGTGTACGGCTCCACAAAAAATAAAAAATAAAAAATTCACTCTCTGAACTACGTAATGACTTGATCCTCTTCACTGAGGCACGTAGGCAGCTTAGAGTATTATTACTCTAGGTTCAGTCATAAGAATTTAAAAAAAAAAAAAAAGTCATGTGAATATCATACTAATTCTTTCAAATGAAAATTCAAGCACCCAGATTTTGAGCTGACTTTGAAGACAAATCTGTATTAATTCGTAAATCCTATGGACGTGATTTTTATAAGCATTGAAGATCTCGAAGTCATCTTTCCAACTAAAAAGGAAGCTCATTATTTCGGCTCTCCTACTCCACGTTATGAATTTTCTTCCACATGTGCGCAAAGCTGAAGAAAGCTGAAAATTCAAGCACACGGATTTCAAGCTGACTTTGGAGACAAATCTGTATTAATCCGTAAATCCTATGGACATGATTTTTATATGGATTGAAGACCTCGAACTCGTCTTTCCAACAAAAAAAGAAGCTAAGTATTCCGGCTCTCCTACTCCACGTTATGAATTTTCTTCCACATGTGCGCAAAGCTGAAAATTCAAGCACACGGATTTCAAGCTGACTTTGGAGACAAATCTGTATTAATCCGTAAATCCTATGGACGTGATTTTTAGATGGATTGAAGATCTCGAAGTCATCTTTCCAAAAAAAAAGAAGTTCAGTATTCCGGCTCTCCTACTCCACGTTATGAATTTTCTTCTACATGTGCACAAAATTGAAGAAAGCTGAAAATTCAAGCACCCAGATTTTGAGCTGACTTTGAAGATAAATCTGTATTAATTCGTAAATACTATAGATGTGATTTTTATATGGATTGAAGATCTCGAAGTCGTCTTTCCAACAAAAAAAGAAGCTCATTATTCCGGTGCTCCTACTCCACGTTATGAATTTTCTACCTCATGTGCGCAAAGCTGAAAAGTTAACGTTTTGTTGCTATCCTCGTATAAACTCTAGCTTATGGAGTCTTTTTTTTTTAATAAGGAAAAGGGGCTCGTGGAAAGAGCAATCAAAATTCAAGAGGAGAAAATTCTTATTGAAATATAAGTCACTATTTTATTGCTTCAAAAAAAAAAAAGAACCACTACACCACAATGAGCGAATTAGAAAATCCTAAGCAAATAAATAAAAAAATTTAACTACGGAAAAAAGTTTAAAGCTTATGATTTCTTTGCGACTTTTCTCAACCGCCCCTTCTAGCTTGGCTAGTCTCTCAACTTCATCGTTAGACATCACATTATTTGCCTCAATGGTATAAATCTCACCCTCCGTAATGGTGACATTTTCTTGACTTTTGGACAGCTTCTCTTGTATTTGTTAATGAGCGCGGTCACTTTGTTTTACTTGTAAGTCAAGGCTTTTAAGTCTTTCTCCACATCTGCTAGAGTTGCTTGAAGTTTCTCCATGGATCCATCCAACTATTCATGTGCCATCTTTGCATCATCGAGACGGTGTTGTGCATCAGCGAGAGCCTTTTCATGTGATTCTTTAGTCATCTTTGATGATTTTAAAGTATTATACTCCGAGTACGACTTGAAGAAATTCTCGACATGATCCTCCAAAGAAGAAACATCAATAATGTTTACCTTTCTAATCTCCTCAAGAGTTGATGCGATACTTCACTCCAATTCTGTAAAGCCATCTGAAGAACCTAAGGAAAATTGTGTAATCCATCCACACAATGCGCCCCACATCTCAGAAACAAAGGTTGATTTGACGTGGTAAATGATTTCTTGTGGCTCAAAAGTAGGAGCACCAGGTCACAACGGCCTACTTGGTGACTTTCTTGGTGGAACTACTTCCAATGAAGGCATCACGTCATTACTTGGTTACTTTCTTGGTGGAGCTACTTCCAATGAAGGCATCACGCCATTAATGGAAGAATGCAAATCTTTTGCAGCCGCATCAAGACCATTAAGATCTACTGTGAAATCTGCAACCGCGCCATTGTTAAGGTCGCCACCATTTAGTTCTTGAAGGTCCAACTAAAAAAAAAAGAAGTAAGAACAAAAAGATGATCAAATTCAAAACTTTGAAAAAAAAAATAAGGGGGGGCCTTACTTGTTTTGCCAATTCAAACAATGATGCCGAATTCGAATCCTCATCAACAAAGTTGTTATCATCAATGACAATTGTATCTAAAATATCAATACCACAACAAATATCATCTAGTTCTTGTGCCTTTCTTTTTGGAAGATTCCAGTGACGATCCGTTGGACTAGGAGATGCATTGGGTTGTCTAACACCATCCGGTGAAGCGTACATATGAGAAATTTCATCACAAGGCGTCTCAAGGTTTGACGTTTGGTCATTACCATTGTCTGATGATACATGAAGTTTGTTTGTTCCAAAAGAATTATGGCCAACTTCGGGAGAAGGTGAAGTCACCTTTGAGGCTAATGTGAGACGCCTCAATTTTGATTTCGCAGGCACATCCCCATCTTTCGAGGTTTTAGACTTGAATGAGGTCTTAGCGACTTGCAGAGTATCATTTGACTTCACTTGAGATTTGGAAGAAAGATGTGACTTTTCCTTTGATTGATCAGAAGCCCCTTTAGATGAAGTGGATGTAGAGTCTTGCTTCGTCTTCTTTAAAATGATGCGGAGGTTTCCTTGGGAAGTATTCATCCTTTGGGATGGCCACCAGTCTACATACTCGCGGGTCATTAAAGGAGCACCCTCTAATGGGCACGTTGGAATCATGACTTTAGAAAAAGTATTAAGTCGAAAAGAAGAATTCCAAAGTTGCACCAATGTTAATAGTGTACCATCGTAAGGACGCTCCACAAGATCTCCGGGAACATCTTGACAAAAATTGAATTGTCGACTAAATCTGATAGGGCTGTAAGACTCCACGATGAAATTTGAATCATGCCTAAGGGTTACATAGCCTGAACGAAGGCTTATGATATATTCGTTCCACGAATTTGAAAGCTTGCCATTATCAGTAAGGTGCAAATCCCTCCCTTGCAGCATTGCTAAATGATGGAGGCGACGGGCATCATCCTGTTAAAATAACTTTTGGGCGTCAGTAAAATTAAAACACTTGGCCATCTTCTCGCCAGAAATTTTGCAAAGAAGTATTGATCGATGTGAATGATTGGCACGATGATGAGTCCCAAAGTATTCCCCAAGCTAACCATATACATAGTGTATGGGGAAAATTATATTTGCCACACTCAAGTTTGAAGAAGTAGAGATTTCTTTCAGGCAACGATATATGCTTGCAAGAACTGGGACCGCTAAGGAGAATTTCTTTCCATGAGCCATCAAGCTCGCAACTTCAAAAACACTAGCTCGCACATGGTTGACTTTCTTATTCGGAAGAACAAATTTGCAAAGCCAACAAGCAAAAAAGGCTGCCAAGTTAGTCTCATCTCTACGTGATTCTTCCACATCTAACTCGATAAATGGGGCATTCTCCTCGTCAATTCGCGGTAGGAAGTTAGAATCAATATGTCCAGAAGGATTGTGATTTAATCTTGGCTTTGTGGCTCGTACCTTTGACACCTTTTGCGGAGGCTCGGCATATCTATTAGGTCCTCTAAACCAAAACTTCACCCAATCATGGACGGACACCTCCTGGAGATCATCTTTCGTTAATCTATAGAAGGCTGAAAACAAATATCGACAACTTTGGGGAAGAAGCAATTCTTTTTGAGTATCCGTCTGTGTCAATTCTTTCGCCGAGGGAATGACTTCGTCATAAAAGTGCCCTTGTACGGGGAGACCTCCAATGGATTGTAAGTCCCAAAGTGATATGGATATCTCTCCAATGAAAGTAGAAAGCGTATTGGTAGATGGGCGCCAAAGTTCACAAAAAGCATGGAGTACATTGTCGTCATAGTCATACATGAACAAAGAAGTATATACAGCGTCATAGACCTTGATGAGCTCCAAAATCTCCTTGTGGCGGGGCAGCACGTCCTCTACCCATTCCCAGTAGCCAGGTGTGTAGCAAACATTGCCAAAGTTAGAAGAAGGAACACGCCAATTGCTGAAACTTCCATCAGAATGAGAAGATTTAGAAGATGCTGCGTCATGATGAATCACGGATTTCAATAAAGGAACTTTCATGCTAGTAGCCTTGCTCGAGAAGTTTCTCATAACATCTTTAGTATCCATTTTTGACCATTCTTTAAGGAGAAGAGATTCATCATATGCTCCACTAACAAGGGAGAAGACGCCGATAGCAGGAGGTTGAACTTCCAAAAGTAGAACTTTGGCATTCGGATTTTGTTGGTCGTCGCCCACTATTTATAGAAGAGGATGCGGCGAATCTCGATCGCGGAAGTGCATCATGTTGCGGGATCGGAGTCTTATTTCTTTATCAAATATCTGCGAAAAAAATTAGACAAAAGAAAAAGTTCAGTTTCGTATGAACATGTCCAAAATAAAGGTGGTAGCCTCAAATTTTTGTGGTTGGTGAAAGGCTGATTTCAAATAGAAAACTGAATCAACACAGATGCAATCTAATCGTGGTTTTCGTATATGATGTAGCCCTATGAATTTACTTTCCAACACCGCAAACCGCTTGTGATTTCGTTATTCCTACGTCCAGATATGAATTTTTCCGCGAAGTCGCACAAAGCTGATGCGTTCAGTTTATCAGAATTTTAGTCTGAGTTCAAAAAATCACCTGAGTAAATCCGAGAGTTGTCTGATCGTGATTTTCGGATATATTGTAGCTCTATGAGTCTAATTTCTGGAAAATCAAACGGATCACGATTTCAATATCCCTACAATGAGATATGAATTTCCTATCAAAGTCACGCTGAGCTGAAAAAGGGTGACGAAAATCAAAGTTGAGAGAGAAGGTCTCAATTGAACTTGACGATGCGGCAATGCGATATACAATCACCGGGTGAATGTGGGTATATGTAGATTTCAAAATATGGAGACATCAATTTGATTCCTACAAATTATGAAAAATTATAATGATGGAAAGTTTAGTTCCTACAAATTATGGTAATTATGGTAAGTTTTCATAGGAATTAAATTATGGAAATTTTCCATGGGAATCAAATTATGGAAATTCCATAGAAACCAAATTATGGCAAGTTTTCATAAGAATCAAATTATGAAAATTTTCCAAAGAAGTCGAGTTATGTAAATCTGATAGAAACCAAATTATGGTAAGGTTTTCTCAGAAACTACATGGGCAGTAAAAAAAAATCTGGCAGGACATTCAACCCCAAAGAAAGCAGCGCCTAAAATTTTTGTCGAAATCACAAGCTCTGTATCACCAAGTCAAGCTTGTAGACGCAATCCTTGCTCATCGAATTGGCGGTCGTTTTGTAGTTGATGACCCAAATAAAATTACCAAACTATGAAGAAATGTCATGCGATAAGTCTTCATGAGCTCGAAACACTTCAAGTAGAAAATGAGTTGATAAACAACCGAAAGTCAAATGATCTCTTACAAATTAGAGAATGTTGTCATGAAGACTTTGGTAAATGTTGACATAAACATATCGGCATAGTCATTTCTCATGAAGCTTCAAATGTTTCTTGAAAGATCAACTACGAAAAAAAAAATATTTGCTTCACAAATACTTCAAGGCTTGTCTTTACTAGTTCGATAAATCGAGCACCCCAACAAGCCTCGAAGCAGGGGGCATTTGTAGACAGTGAAGTTTTATTGATAAATCCATACTAAATTTGGATTAAATCTTAAATTCATGATACGTTGACCAAGTCAAATTATTGGTTAATAAAGTCGGATTAATATTTATGTCAGAATTATATGACTTAAATCAAGTCCAAATAACATTTGGGCCAGTCCATTAAATTGACAAGATGAGCCCAACTCATATTCTTCAGGCCTAGGGGTCAAAATTGCTTGGACCAAAATACCCCTAAAGCCCTAGCTCAAGCCTATATAAAGAGGTCTTCATAAGACCAAAAGGGAGATATACACACATACATACAGACAGAAATACATAGTTGCTCTTCATTGGTGATCTACAAGTCTTCCGCATACAAAGAAGTCTTCGCTCCAAGTATTGAGCCGCAAGTATTCCGCCAAATCAAGAACATCTGTGGAGAGAAGAATCAGGGGATTACATATCTTTTTAAGAGATTTTATAAAGATTGTAACCTTCACATTAATTCAAATACAAATATTATTGTTTGCTTGCTATTTTTCTTTTTCTGTTTACTGTATTTCAGGATTGAAACTTTAGACGCTTATAGTATTTTCCGTAAAAATCTCTTAATGAATTTTCTAACATGGCATTAAAAAATAATTTATTTTGTCATGTCAATATTTTTTAATAATAAATTTGATAAAGTGATTTTTTTTATATAAATATCTAAATTAAATAATTTTATTGATATAAAATAAAGATTAATGACTTTACTAGATAAATTGACAAAATTAAATGAGCTTTTCAGATACCAACTCCAATTATAATAGTGCACAGTGCAGTGAGTCAGTGAGCCGTCACCAAGTGTTAAGAGTGTGTGTTTCTCGTGGCATTTTTCATTTGTTGTGTTGCTCTCGCATTTTATATGAATGTCAATTCTTGATTTTTTTCTATAGATTCTTGTGGGATCGTGAAAACACTTTACCCCTATCAAATTGATTGATGAATATCTTAATACCAAATTTCTTTGTTTTGTTCTTCAATTCCTTTTTTGTCTTTCTCGACCCATAGGCCATATATATATTACTGTATTAACTGAAAGGTGCATTTAATTTCAGAGGTGGGTGATTTCTTTTCACATCTGGGTTTGATCTGAAAACCCTTTTGGTGGTATGGAGGTTTATAAGAGATGGATTAGGAGGAATAAAGATTTTGTGCGTCAATTGGATTCTATTGCCAATGTAAGAACCCTTTCTCTTTTTTCCTTTTTTTTTTTTTTCAATTTAAAGCTCTCTGCTTGTTTATGGTGTGAAAACAAGAATGAAATTGGACTTAATTTTTAATATGGTGGATGAGTGTAGTTTATAAAATTCATTTCTGTGCCTAAATGGTTTTTTTTTTCCTTTCAAAGTTTGTAACTTGGAGTAGTTTTGTGTTTGTTTGAGCTTAACCGAAAACGATGACATACTTCTCAGCAGTTTGGATTTCAAATGTTTGGTAAATGAAACTAAGGATTGTTGGCATGTTGGAAAATCTCATCAGGGGAACTTACACATAATAGTGTATCGATCTCGTAGATATTGACTTTTTTGCACCAGGATAATAGGGATACTTATAGTAATTTGAATTTGAGGGTGTAGGCTATGGTTTGACAAATACTCGAATAATGTTAGTAAATGGTTTCTTGAGGCTTCTTTGCTCTGTGAACCCAGCTGCTAGTGAAGCTCAAATGGGCAAGTTACCCCGAACATCAGTACTAGTTGGAGAATGTTGGTAACCTGGTAAAATAGTTGAGGTGCGCACAAGCTTAGACACCATCAGTTTTAAGAAAGATAGTCTTTCCTTTTAGCAATCCATTCAAAGGGTGTTAGAAGTAATTTTACATGTATAGTTAGGGTGGTCAGCTAGCTGCAGAAAATACAATTATTTGGGTAAAATGGATAATATATTTGAATATTTTGTGTTTGGTATGATGTAAATCGTTTTCTACGGAAAATACTTTCCCAAAAAATGAAAAATTCAGTGAGAAATGGAGAGACAGCAACATTCTATACATGCCTAGAACAGTTTTCCCAGTGTGCTCGCAATACCCACTTCAGCTTCTTTTTTTTCTTCCCTTTGTTAACTCTTAGTAGGAGTTCCTTGTTTACATTAAGACATACATTTGCCAATGACATTTTTATCATGTCATTACTTTTGCGGAAAAACTAGATGAAAGGTATCATTGCTTAAGATTTTACCTTGTCACATTTCCGCCAAATTAAAAGATATCATAGTTTTGTTGTTCTCCCTCATATAGTCGACGCCTTTGCCATTTTCTATTTCTAAAATTATTTACAGTACTTATTCCTTCAAGTCTTGGTTGTTGCATACACAGTTTCTTCATACTTGACAGAGATAAAATGTAGTTGTCAGCAGAATATGTATGTACTAACTGTTTCCTCGTCATTTTCTGTATGTTCAGAATTTAACGTGGTTCCTCCCAGATGAGTTTGCTGAATCAGAAATCGGGCCAGAAGCAGGTTTTGTGAAACTTTGGTAACAATAGGCTTCTTTTTTCTGCTTTTAGGACAGTTTAGAATATCTTTCAAAGCTGATTTCTTCTCTTTTGAATTGGGATCACTCTTTTCCATATTGTCTTTCTCGTGTAAAAAATTAGCAACTTTAATAGTATTGGCTTTATTGTAAAAGTTCTCCTTGCTTAATGTCTCACTTCCTATGGAGTATTACCTAATGAAAAATATGAATAAGGAATTACTTGAGAGGACAGGAAGGCTTTTATTTTAGCATTTTTCACTTTCCTTCCTATGGTTTTTATCCCCTTTTTTCGCTGAGCTGTCTATTCCTTGCAGTGTCATCCCTTGTAGGAATGATTTCTACCGTGAATGAATACATAATAGAAACAAGTCCAACCGAGGTGCATACGAGATGTGCAGAGTCTTCTTTTATCCCTTTATCATTGTGCCTTACCTTGCTGAAAGACTTGGAAACATCAATTGAGGTTGTGGCTCAGCAAATTTATGGCGAAAAGAACAAATGGAATTTGATTGCCATAACTGAGGCTGTCAAGTAAGTGTCCCAGCTAACTTATTCATACTCTCCAAAAGATATGTTTGGTACTTCACGACTAAATCTTTGCACTGTTTGTTTTCCTTTTCAGGGTTTGTATGAGGCTGGTTATCTTCAGGAAGACTGGGTACAAAATGCTTTTAGAAGGAGGGGAAACTGAAAATGGAGAAAATGATTCTGATTCTTTTAGTCTTCAAAAAACGAAGAGGCAGCTTGGTAAGCCTACAGGGAATGAAGAGTCTGGTATCACAAAAACACTTCATGCACAGAACTCTGGGAATCTTGAAGACAGGGCAATATCTGCCTTAAGCAGTTTTGGCAAGAAAGCTACAATGCAACATCCAC
This sequence comes from Solanum stenotomum, assembly GCF_019186545.1. Lineage (NCBI taxonomy): Eukaryota > Viridiplantae > Streptophyta > Magnoliopsida > Solanales > Solanaceae > Solanum > Solanum stenotomum. Next base: position 4,311,274 of record NC_064289.1, read on the forward strand.
AAGCAATAATGGAACCTCCAAGTAATTGTTTTTTTGTTCTGAGCTAAATTCAGGTGATTTGATTGTTTTTCTCACTTACCTTTTAAATTTTTTTAAAAATGTCTTTGTAGGTAAACTAGCTGAGAGACCTAATCTATGGACTTTCTTATCTGAGAAAGGTGTTCCTGGAGGCTTCTTCATGACGGGAGAGATTTTGTTCATCATTAGGCCTCTTGTTTATGTACTATTGATGAGGAAATATGGAACGCGGTCGTGGTTTCCCTGGTGCGTGTCACTGGCTGTGGACCTCATCGGAAATAGCATTCTCTCAGTTACATTGATGTCTCAACATAGCGGGAAAAATCAGCAACTTCAGTTTTCTGACTCTGAGAAGGATGAGGTTAGGATACTTCAGTATTTCAGCAATTTTCTTTCTCCTCTTACGGAATCTCAGTTCACTTGTACTGACCCTAGACTTAGCAGTTGATGCCTCCTTGGAATAACATCATTTCTTCTTTAACTTTTTCCTCAATTTTCCCGTGTTAGGATCTGATTCTAGACTCTTGTTAGGTGTTGATTCTTTCTTGAACTGGACTGTGCCTTGTTTCTGTCTTAATCATATCGGTGGAATATTTCCCCTATGGTTTTTTCTTATGCAATCCTCCATCATCAGGCAACCATGCACCCCACACTTCTTCTGTGCAGAATTTACCTACCAATGGTAGTGAATCCTGTTGAAATTTATATTTTGCATGCTGAAATAAGATGATTTTGTTCAACACTCTTATGCAGGTAAAAAGACGAAGAATGTTATGGGCGCTGTACCTCATGCGAGATCCACTTTTTACCAAGTATACCAGGTAATTATGTGTTTTCTTCTTGTTACATATGCTTCTGATACTAACTAATCCATTCAACGCGAAGTCGGAATCAAGTAGAATGGTGCTAATGCCATCAGTTATTGCAGGCAAAGACTTGAAAGCACTCAAAGGCTAGTGCAACCCATTCCCATTCTTGGATTTGTTGCAGGTATGTTTGAAGATATTTACAGAGTTTGGCTTTTCCCTTGCAATATCTTGACAGTATCTGATCTTGAAATGCAGAAAAAATAATTGAAATTCTTATTGGAGTCCAAACGCGTTACACGTACATATCTGGTTCATAACAGGGGTAAGCTATCAGGAGAAATTTGCAGTCTCTTTTCTTTATTCCTTTTCTTGAGGATTTGGGGAGAGTTCACTATACATCTATGTTGCCTTGGCAGGCTTATGCAAAGTATGTTCCAAAATTGTCAATGTTCCTTTTTTGTATAGTCATCTAGTTTCCAAGAAACCCTTTTCGCGATATTAAAGGGGGAAGCAGCGATATCTACCAGGGTTTCTCTGATATTGTCAAAGTAGATTAAACCTTTATCATAAATCATTACTGAAATGAATGATTCAACAATTACATCTTAGTGGATGCCATGTATGTACAAGTCCTCCTCAAGTGCTTGAACTGAAATACTCGATTTTTACAACAAATTGCATATTCATCAACAATCTTAATCTATAGCAGCTCCATTGTGAAAAGATGCACACTTACTTGTAAAACAAATCAAGTACATTGGAACAAATTAAAGAATTTCACATTTGTGTGTATACAGAGTACTTTAACATGCATTTAGTTGGTGACAAGCCAACATAAAGATAACTGTTGTAATATTTCTTTGGCCTGGGGTTGAAGAATGAACAGAGCTTTAAAGAGGAAATGGCAAGCAGGAAGCAGAGTAGGAACGTTGTATTATCCATCTGAAGCAGTAGCAGGCCAGGCACTGGTCTCTCTATCTTCTGGCTGTAACCCCCAAGGAATTTCCGAACTGAAATAATAGTTGTGACACTCTCTTTCTTCCTTAGAAGTAACTTATCCTTGAACTTTGCATCTTTTCCTCAAAATGCAGTTTTCCTTGGAATCTTCCTGCAAGAAAGCAGCACATTAATTAAGAATTTTCGAATAGGTAGGCCAACATTATTTGTCTGAAATCTGTATGAAGGTAATATAAGCAAATTCATCATGAGCTTCATGTTTCAGTCTAACTAACTTGAAAGTCTAGAGATTATTTCATATGCTCCTTGCAACCTCATCCTGTTTGAACTTTCACTTCTCAACAAACTTGATTCCACATTCCACCAAATTTCCATCTCCAAATAAAGCAAAAATATTACAGAAAAAAGCACATTAGTAGACTTGGCAGCCAATATGTCCAACATCAAGTGCCATGTAAATAAAAATTGACATAAGAGAATTGGTAAAGAATACTGATGTACATATACGAAAGGAGTAACTGTAAATGGCCTAACTTCATCAATGGTGATGCCACCCAACTTTATGTCTGTCCTCTGTTTTGGTGAGGAAATAAAGAAGATACATCTAAGACCTGTAAAACTGATGGGCAGACATGATTGAATTAAGAAATGAAAATAACATGATCTGTTCATCTATGCCAAGGATAACAAAAGAAAATCCGACATACACTTCTAAATGAGCTCTTCTACAAAGATAGTACTTTCGTACAAAATGAATTATTGTACACAATTGTTCATCAAGTAGAAGCCAAATATGTGTTATGCAGTTTCGTTAACATGTACAGGCTTTCTGAGTTCATTTCCAGGCCCAGCTACAACAGCCTTCAACCAAATAGAATAAGATCATGAAAAGGAAGTCTAAACTACTGTTTGGAAGAGTCCCTGGTGGATGATCCTGTCATTTAAAGGAAAATATAGACGGGAAATCAAGCTACTATCTTTTTATAAGTCTCTCAAGGCTAAAAGAAATTCAATCAGAGAGCTGGATTTTGCTTGGGAGGAGGGGTGGCCCATGGGGAAGAATAGCAGGTAAATATTTGGTAATCTTCAATGCGAGAACAAAACTTTCTTCTCGATTTCATGCACAAGCATCCACTATATTCTGCTATTAGCAACAAGCATATACCGAATACTTTATACAAATATATTATCAAATAGTTTAACCAGTTCATAAAAGTGAAACATCGAGACAATGCATGTGGGTCATCACAGGGTCTGCAATCCACAGAATACAAAATGTGTTCAACTTCCAGAAAGCTATCACTATTGAAACAATGTTCATAAGCAAAGGAGACATATATAAGTACAGATAGTTACTATTCTAAACTCCCACGAACAAGAAAATCTGAGTAGAAAAAACAATGATGAGACAGAAGAGACAGGAGAAGGGGCTATACTACCTTTCCAATCTTGAACAGAACATTGCCATGCTAGTCTAAACAATTTACTCTTTCAAATCAGAAGAAAAGAGGGATGAGAATGAGCAATATATAGATATCCAACACTCCATCCTATCATCCCGTAAGCTTAGAGAAGGAAAAGATGTTGAGTATGTGGTTCCTTCTTAAAAAAGATGTTGAGTATGTGGTTCCTTCTTAAAAAACATGTTTCCGATCATCATCCATGAATTACTGAGATATCACTTGCTACATCGATATACGAACATATCATTCAGGAAAAATAACAAACCACAAGAAAAGTGTCAAAGTTACAAGAAAAAAGACGCTAATGAAACGCAAACATTCCTGAGACTGCGAAATCAGTTCTAGACTGGCTTTATATACTATAGAAATGGAAACTAGGGAGAAAGTAATGCCTGGCCAACTCAAAACTATCTTTGCTTGTACAAGGAGGACGAAGGATGAGCATCAACTGCCTTTGACCCACTGCTTTGGTTTAGTTCAGTTGCTGGAACAGTATTAACAAACTGATGTGGTGGAGGCTTAGTGTTTGGCAACCCCATAGAACCTTCCAAATATGGTGGTGGCCTATAAGCATCACCATTTATGGTGTTCGGCAACTCCATAGAGCCTTCCAGTTTTGGTGATGGCCTATTAGCATCACCAGGTATGGTGTTTGGCAAACCCTTAGAGCTTTCCATGTATGGAACAGGCCTATAAGCATTACTGGGTATGGTGTTTGGTAACCCGGGAGAGACTTCCAAGTACGGTGGTGTCCTATTAGAATCACCAGGTATGGTGTTTGTCAAACCCTTAGAGCTTTCCATGTATGGTGCAGGCCTATAAGCATTACTAGGTATGGTGTTTGGCAACCCCGGAGAGACTTCCAAGTACAGCGGTGTCCCACTAGAATCCCCAGGTATGGTGTTTGGCAAGCCCTTTGAGCTTTCCATGAATGGTGCAGGCCTATAAATATCACCGGCTATGGTGTTTGGCGTTGATGGCCTATAAGTGGATCCATAAAATTGACCAGTATGACTACCTATTTGCCCGGGTATGCTATCAACTCGATTTCCTCGATGACCTCCAGCATATGGAACTCCTTGCGGGACAACATCCATGCCTGCATGAATACTATTAGCACTTGCTGATATACCTGCTCCAGGTCCACCAATGGCCACACCTCTCACAGGTCCTGCCAGTGAATAACCAACATTTTCATGAATTGATCCCGCAACAGGTCCATGCAATACCAAAGGTGGCATAAAATAACCATAATTGTGGCCAGCAGTTCCACCACCTTCAAACAAGATGTTATTGCTAATGACATTACTAGCAACTCTTTGATGTTGTGGCGGCCATGGATTTGAAGAATGTGAGTGTTTCACTTCTTTGTTGCTCAACCACACAGTTCCATCCTTTTTTCTCTTATGCGATCCATGTGCTATCTTCTTATCAGGTATCTGCTTATTGAATTCAGCAATTTCTTTCTCCAAACTCGCTATTCTCTTACTGATTTCCCATCCGGGAAGAACTTTTGAAGGATCAACCTCGTGATTTCTCAAACATTTGATGATCGATCTCAGATCACCTAAGTACTTCCCTTTTGCTACAATATTCCCTTGATGTGCACTTTGTGATCCATTCATGTTGTCAAATAATTTTTTGGACTCTCTTATAAATGTTGTTAAAAGTGTCCTAGGGTTAAATTTGTCCTGCATTCCAACACTATAGACAATATGAACAGCTTTAATTACTGCCTTGTTCGCCACCATTTCCTCTATTATTTCTGGAAGCTTCGCCATGAGAGCGTTTGATCTTTTGAGTGCATCAAAACTCCACTTAAGGTTACTTACCTGAAGCAAAGTTCTGATATTCGCATTTGTAAATTGATCTGGAATCCCGAAACCCCCAATAAAGAAGAGCAAACCTCGGGCATCAATTTCTTGAAGCTTTCCTCCTCCTTCAGACTTCATCCTCTCCAACCATGCTAAAGCTGTTTGCTCTGCCTCTTCCTTCACCCAATTCTCAATCTCAACTCCCTTGTCACAGATTCCTATCATTAACAAGAAGCACTCCAAAAGCAATACTTTAGCCTTCCTTCCCCGGCCCAAAGGTGATTCATTAGCAAACTTCTTGCCCGCTGTAATATAAAACTTACCGATACAATTAAATACAAGGGTTGCAGGATTGGGCGAAAGTCTCAATGCCTTACGGACTTCTTCACGCAGTCCACGAAAATTTGAAATATGTGTTGTCATATACTTCCGCAAACCACAATGGTCCATCGTTTCGCAGAAGATCTCTAACTCTGAACGGGGCGATTTCAGTTCTGAAAGAGGCGATTTCAGTTCTGAAGGAGGCAATTTCAGTTCTACGTGAAGCGAATTCACTTCCTCGTCTTCGTCTTCACCTTCGCCCTCGCCTCCCTCCACTTCCTTCTCCTCTTGCTGGACTTCTTCTTCTTCTTCTAGGTCTTCAGAGGGGTCAGATTCCCAAGATGGTTCTGGCTCCGGGGCCGGGGCTGAGGCTGGGGTTGCAACTGCTGGTGATGATGATGAGGCAGGTAAAGGTTGAGGGGGTAGCAGCATAGTGTTGATTGAGGTTTGTATTGAATTAATGTGTCGTTGTAGATCATTGAAGCATTGTTGGAAAGCGGTGAGGGAATCGGAGAACGTGCGGAGATTGTCGGCAGTTATCGATACCTGAGACTGTGATGGTTGCAATTGGGTGGCCAACGGTGGCTGCGACACCGGCGTCGCTGTGGCGGAAGTATCCATCGTATTCAGCGGAGGAGAAGTGAGTAATTCTTTACCGACAATTGGTACTGTTAACCCTTTCCTTTTTCTTTTTGGAATTGTGATTGATGCTACTAAAGCCTTGTTTGATAAGGAGTAGAAAGCATATTTTCCAACCTTTTCCACGTTTAGTTGGTTAAATATTAGTACTATATTTCAAAAGTTATTTTTTTTTAAAAAAAAAAGAATCTAATGAAAATAGTAAAAATAAATTTCATAAGTGGTAAATTATACATTAATTGTGTCTTCTCCGCTCTCAAGCATACCTTATTTTAACCCATGATATGTTAGAATATTAGTACTTTTTTTATGAGAAAATGGCTAAATGAGCCCCCAACCTATTACCGAATTTCCAATTACATACTTATACTTTATGGGGTTCTATTACCCCTCTAAACTATTTAATAGTTTAGGGGGTAATAGGACTCCCGTAAAGTATAAGTGTGTAGTTGAAAATTCGAAAATAGATTGGGGGCTCATTTGATCATTTTCTCTTTTTTTATTGACATACCAAACATAAAAACAAAAGAAAATTACTTTTTAAATAACTAATACCATGGAATACACACTCTAAATGAATCAAATTATGTTTATTGAAGCAAGTAAATTGAGATAGTAAAACGTTATTTTAATATAAAGTTATCAAATTCAAGAATTTTTTAAGAATAAAACAAAAATACAAAAAAGAGATAATCGGTTACATAAACAACATGTATACACACATGTATTTGGACGGAGAAAAGAAGGCGATGAAACCTCAAAACCGAATATAAGGTTATTTGGTATTGAGGATGTTAAGAGATAATAATAAGCCAACTGTACTATAATGATAAAATAACAAATATCATGAAATATACAAATTTAATGTATGCAATACTGCATGCCAAATTATACCAAAGACAAAATCAAATCTTGATTAAAAATATGATAGTCAAAGCTCTAGCGCCGATCAAGGTTTCGACATCTAAGACCAAAAACTCAAAATGTTTTAATAACGTAAGATAAAAAGGGATAGATATATTGAACCAAGCTGAACATTTGAAATACATATTATAATTTCAACTGTTTACCAATGTTTTCCATGAAAATTCTAAGTTCAAGCAAAATCTGTAAGTAGACAATAAACCTCCTAAAATACACTCAAGGGGAACAACAAATGGAAAAGGGGACAACACTTCATAAACTGAATTCTTCGACTTCTTCTAATCAAAAAGACTGAAGCCCATGTCATCATCTGACTCCTCTTTTTCTTCAACTTTCTTTTCTTCCTTCTCCGCAGCAGCAGGTGCAGCAGCACCGCCACCACCAGGTGCAGCAACTGCACAAGCAGCACCTCCACCAGCAGGTACTGAAGCCAACTTTTCTCTGCCGGCAGCAATCAACTCAGTGATATCTTTGCCCTCAACTTGAGAGAGAAGAAGTTGAATCCTATCATCATCAGCCTCAGCTCCAACTGCAGCATGTATGTAGAGTGTTAATTCAAAATGAACCACTAAAACCAGCAGACATGTATCACAGTAAAGAATAATAAGCCAGCACAGTTTATTATGGGAGCATGAACCTAATAACATATAGCCAGTTACATACAAGACAATACACCCATTCAATATCTACTAGTTCAGTAGGATCAACTAAATTACACATAATCAGTTTAAGATACTTCAGAGAGAACCCAATATAGAACAATATTCAATAGCATCAAGGTAATTATATATTGCATCAACTTTAGACATTTGAAGTTGAATCAATTACTGCAAGGTTATTAATACAAAAAAAGAAGCAAGTATTACAGTATACTTTCCCTCCAGACAGGTCAAGCAGGTCAAGGCACAAGATGGATAAACTTACATAGGCATCATTGTAGCCCAACTTAAACTTACTTATAGAACCATGAAAACCGAAAATAATACTAGAGGATAATGAAACCAAAATATTACCCATAGTTATAATAGCCACTACTAAACCTGGTAACTTGAACGAAGGCAAGGAATGAGTTTAACTTCATGCAGTTCCATAACCCCTAACTACTCTTCAGTCCCAATTTACACAACTATACATTCAAGGGCGTTCCCTAGATCCCAAAATATTTAACGCTAGTTCACTAATATGAACTAGTATATAACTTCCAAAATTCCAAGTTCTGAAAAATCTCTATCAATCTAATTTTTTCACCATTCCTACAATAGCTACCCCTAATACAATCACAAGTCCAATTGTCATATTATAAGCTGGTACTTCTCTCATAATAGCTAATAATCTCTAATCTCTAGCAATTGAGCTAAATCTCTCTAGGAAAATCGACAGAATGTAATGCATAATTTGTTACTTCGGATAGACGTACAAGTAATTTAGGCAGATAAACCAACTACATACACATACTAATAAATTACTTCACGGATCAGTCGCTATAGAGTGATGTAGAAATGGCAACACATTCCGGATCCATATGCAATAAATCCGTAAGACGGGAAAATGTATATATACAGAAAAGAAAAAAACTTGAAGGTCGTACCAGATGCAAGGATTTTCTTCAAATCCTTCTCTGTAGGGCAGGTGTTGCCACCCAAGACGGCCAACAAGTAAGCGGCGATAACCTTCATTTTCTCTTTTCTGTTCAAAATTAATACAACAAACAACACATTCAGATATAAATCGCTGAAAGAGCAGAAAATAAACTACGAACAAATAGAAAATTGAGAGGGAGAAAGTACTTTGGAGATTTTGAGCAAATTGAGCCTTCAAATGGCGGACCTTCAGTGCTGCTCCTAGGGTTTATGAAGAAACAAGGAATGATAAGATTATATAGCTAGGGTTTTGGGCGGAGTGGGTTACATATTTAAGGGCCCATTTGGTTTAATTGTCTTTATTTTTCTTTGAAGGCCCAGGCCCTATAAAACATTGGACAATCCACAAAAATATCCAATTGGGCTTAGTTACAAAATTGGGAACATTATATTATTATGGGAAAAATTACATAAGTGAAGGTCTTTTATTTAATAATTACCATTTTTAAGTATACTTTAAATTTATTACCATTTTTGTCAACTTTTAGCAATACTTACTTAAAACAATTATGTTCCTTTAAACTTAGCAAAAAGTGTTGTCGTTCGCAACTTTTAGCGATACTGCTATTCAACCAAATTGTTATATATGGTTAAAAGAATAATGTTAACAAATATCGTAAATATTTTTTAAAAAGTGTACACATAAGTGATTTTCCCAAAATTATGCAGAATGACAAACATTTAGCCTATATTAGATACTATAGCTATAGTTTAAAAAAATTATAATTCACGGCTATAACTTTACCAATTTTTGTTATTCGCCTAATTTGTATAATTCGTCTGATTTGTATACATCTAGAATTTGTATAATTCGATTCCTGATTGTATAAATCCAGAATTTTGTATATGTTTACCCTAACTATTTGTATATAATTTATGAAAAATTAATAATAAATTTCCTTGTTTGTATATTGGCAAGAAAATATACAAACGGAGTTTTGAAAAATTCTTAAATGTACAAATACAAAAAAATTATATACTTATTCTATTTGTGTATTTGCAAGCGAAATATACAAAATGACAGAAATATACAAACTGCAACCTCCATAACAAACAGAACTATAACTATAGAGCACATTTATCGAAAATTATCTATAGAGCCTTACTATATCTATTATGTTTGCTATTTCGAAAATTTCTCCACAAAATTTGGTCCACCTATTCTTTGAGTAACATTTTAATTAAGAGCACCCACATTAAAAGGGAAAATAGCATTAATCGGTCACTTTGCAATATTATTTTTTGAAAAAATAGCCATTATAATAGTTTGAAAATAAGTTCATTACTTACCTCAACAATATTCACATTTTAACCACATTAAGTGAAATTAACTATTTCTTACATGAGTTTGCAAGTGGCTATTTTATAAATTTTAGCTACATTAACATCTGCTCACCAAAGTGTAACAAGTTAGGTAGATAACTTGCCTCAACTTCTTTTATAAATTATTCTCTCTGATTAATAATTGTCCATTATTGACTTGACATAGATATTATGAAGTACTAAATGATAGAAATAATTTTATCAAAGCACCCCTATTAAATACAAGTCATTTAAACATTATTCATTCATTCATAAATTGAGACAAGTATTGTTAGACATCCCAAAATAATATAGTGAACAAATAAAAATGGACAGAGTATCTTTTCTCTTGTGAATATAGAGCAAAATCCACTGCACAGTGGTATATTCTCATGAAATGGGTGTGTTTAGTACGAGCAACTTTTTTTATATTCGATTAATTATAATATTTTCTCTTGTGAATATAGAGCAAAATCCACTGCACAGTGGTATATTCTCATGAAATGGGTGTGTTTAGTACGAGCAATTTTTTTTTTATATTCGATTAATTATAATATTTTGAAAAATATTTTTCTTCAAAAACAAACTAACAAAAAAATGACCTTCCTTGTTAGAAGCAGTGAAAAGTGAAAAAAAGTTTCATAACTGATATTTCATGTTGATTATTTTTTCCCCTTCCTAAACACCCGATCATTGGCCAAACCCCATACCATCACCCCACACACGTAGTGATTGCATAGATTATATATACCGTCAAATCTCTCTACAATAATTTTTCTCTATAATAATATTTTAATGTAATAGTCATATTTTTGTGTGGAATAACCTTTTTATGTTATGATATAATATAGTCTATATATACCATATGTTTTCTATAACAATATTGTATTATAGCTATAAAAAATTATAGAACAAATAATGATGTTATTGAGAGGTTTGCTCTAAGGACAATATTCTTTTTTTATTTATCAAAAATTAAAATATATGAGAAAACTTCTTGAAGTATTTAAAATTGACCTTAGTTGGGAAGAGAAAAAAAAGGCAGCAGTCTCGTTCAGCCATAAAAAAAAAAATACTTTTTGGAGTCTTTTGATTATACAATTACTTAAATAATACTAAATGTGGCTTATTCCAAAAGTATATAATATAATAGAAATATTTATTTTACCAAATCAAATACTTAAGCACACAACGGTTTACTTTTGTCCCTCAATTATAATTCAATACGTTACATGCTAAGCACATCCGATGTTAGTGTTTAAAATCAATAAGATGTTAATGCTTAACAACTTCGTTAATTATCATGTATTTTATAAACATCCTTTTTGTATTAGTAAGATTATAAAATTCAATTATGAAGTAAAGTTTATTTAATGTCATGTAGAACAAATCTTTGTTTTTTTTAAAATTATGTTTCAATAATGTTTGGTGCGTGGAATATAAATTTGGTGACACGTTATTATACAATTGGAAAGTGAGATGAGTTAATCATGGTCACGAGGTAAAATTAAAAAAATATATATCAATTTTTAGACGTTTAAATTGTAATTAAAGTAACATCTTGAAGTTTGTAAATAAAAGATAGTAGTCAATTTTGAAATTTGTAACATTGTTATGAATTTCGTATTAAAAATAGACGAAATTCAAGATACTGTGACAAAAAAGTTTTTTAAAGATAGAATTTCATGATAACATTTCAAATATTTCACTTGGTTTAAATTTGATGACAATGACATTTTTATGGTGTTTCAAAAAATAAAAAGCTTTTAAAAATAAATTTCACTAATTATTTTCTAAAAGTTAGTCATAAAGTGGCCAGCCCATAAACTTGTTTACATCATGGTGATATCAAAGCTTATCAATTGGGCTAAGTTGAACAATTCTTCAAAAAATTACTTAGCCCTCTATGATAACAAATTGATATATATTATATAATATTGTCATAACATTATAGATGTCAAATTCATTCTTTCAGAAAAATATTACTCAAATCTTCTATAATCCTCATACGATATATGTCATATAGTAATAGAAAATATCATAAAAAGATAATCGATAATTCATTCCTTCAAAAGTAAAAACTTCTTATTCCTATATGATATCTCTATAGAGTATAACATATGTAGAAGATTGGTTTCATGATACAGCATAATATATATCACATATAATAAAGTATCAAGAAGGACAAGTTCATTCCTTCGAAAGAAACAAATTATAAAATAAATTACAACAAATAAAGTTTAAGCTTTATTTTGATGTTTCAATTTTTACATAATTTTTAGGTGGTTAAATTTTGTAAAAATGTTTTAAGAAAAATAGAGTCATATTTTAGATAAAAATTTTATTTTCATTTGCAAAAGAGAATAAAGGTTATAAAAATATATTTTCTTTTAATATTTTTAAATAAATAATTTAGTTACATTAGTATTTTTTTTTCTAAAAATTATTTCTTGTATAGTTATATATATATATATATATATATATAAATATTTATATATATATTATATTATATTATATTTGAAAAGAAAAAGAAAAACACAAACAAAAGTAAAAAAAAATAAGCCTCACAATGTACTATTACCATGCACTACTATGTACTATTTTGCCATTTCAAACAAAATAAATTATGCATTAATTATACACAATTATATATAATTAAATGATTAACTACCTAAATTAGAAAATATGAAAATAAAGTTTAAAAAATTGTGAACAACTGAGTGGATGTGTGCCATGGTAGGACATTATTTGTTGTTTTGTTGTATGATATATTCTTTTTAGGAAAATGTTTCAAATGATATTAGGCAAACAAATTATAAGCGAAGAATAATTTGATTAAAAATGATTTTTTGTCCGAAAAAATACACAGAATTTCAGCAATAACGATCAGTCAATAGCTCAAGCCTCAATGTAAGTTTTTTCTCCCCTTATAATAATTACTATCACAGCTTCTTGAAACAAATAATGTCTTATCAAAAGTAATATACGTAAATGTATACAAATAACTAACGATGTAAGATTTTTCTTTATTGACAGTTGTTGAGATATAAATCATTTATATCACATTTCAGTTAACACGGTTAGTGAGTCAGAGTTAGTTAGGAAGTTTGTTATGAGTTAGTTAGGAAGGTTGTTAGTTAGTTCATAGCTTAAAGTGTGTGTATATAATGATCAATTGTAATGTTTAGTTCTCTCAACTTTTCATTCAATGAAATATAATTTTCATGCAACTCTTCTAGATTCCTCTTCTTTCTTCTTCTTCTTTCTTTCTTCTTCTTCTCTCATGTGAGTTCAAGCTCCATCAATGGAGGAGCTTGATTGATCAGTAACAAGCTGTGCTGATTTTGTCATGGTATCAGAGCAATGGACATAGATCCTGCTCCCTTTTCCACATCCACATTTGTGATTCTTATTTTCTCTTTCGAAGAGGTTGCACTGTGAATATTGATGTCGAGTTCATGTTTTGAATTTTGAGTTCCTCTTCCTGTTCTCGATTCTGTTTTTTTTTCAAAGTTTTTCGTTGTTTCACTTTTGGAGTTTCTGTTGTTACTCAAATTGTATCTGTTCCTCATTCCTATTTTTGAATCCCATCGCGATCTGATTCCACCATGGATGACAATCAAGTTGATCCAATTTCGACTGGTTCTACATCCACTGCTAGGATGGATTTTACCAGTCCTTTCTATCTGCATCCTTCCGAGAATGCAGGTTCATCTCTATTGCCTGGAGTGTTTGATGGCACTGGTTATAGATCATGGAGGAGAGCTGTTCTTCGAGCCTTGTCTGTTAAGAGTAAAACAGGTTTTATCAATGGAAAAGTAGTCAAGCCAAATCTGGATGATCCTAGTTTCCAACAGTGGGAAAGGTGTGATGACATGGTAACCTCTTTGATTCTGAATTCCTTGTCACCTGATCTAAGAGATAGTCTGCAGTATGTTAACAATGCATATGAATTATGGGATGAATTGGAGGAAAGATATGACCAAACCAATGGTTGTAAATTGTATCAGTTTCAGAAAGAAATCAATGATCTTGTTCAAGGCACTTTGGATTACGTATTACACGAAGATGAAGAAGCTCTGGGAAGAAAAGAGCACAGTTGATATGAGCTCTCAGTGCAATTGTGTGTGCACTTGTGGGGGTAAAGTTAAATTGATCAAGGCTGAGCAAGATAGAAGACTCATACACTTCCTAATGGGGCTAAATGAGATGTATACTGCCATCAGAGGCAACATTCTCATGATGAACCCTTTACCTAGCATGGCTCAAGCTTTTGCCATATTGTCCCAAGAAGAAAAGCAGAGAGAAGTGAAGCCTCACAACCACACTGCTTTGGACTCTACTTCCCTAAATGCTTTTGCTTCAACTCACAACAATGCAGGAGTGAAAGGTCTCAGAACTAACTATAGTTCCTCTAAGGGACATACAGGCAACTCTGGAAGCCTGAATAACACCAACATAATTAGAGGGACCTCTAGTACTAGCAGGTCTACTTTGTTTTGTGATTTCTGCAGGAGATTAGGCCATACTAGAGAAAGATGTTACAAGCTTCATGGATATCCACCCAACTTCAAATTTTCTAAAGGCAAAGGTTTTAATTCTGCATGTGTGCAGTAATGAGATTGATGGACACCACTATGAGGAAAATCCTGAGCTGAGGAAGCAAATGCCATGTAATATGTCCAAAGACCAGTATGAACAACTATTGAACCTCTTGGGATCTCTACAAGCTGGACATGAAGCTTCCAACTCAGACAATATACTAAGTGGAGCTGTGAACCTGGCAGGTATACTTGCTTGTTATTCTTCCATTACTGAGATAGGTGACCTTTCTTGTAGATGTACTAGATTAACTGCTGGTTCTTGGATCATAGACTCAGGGGCATCACATCACATGACATATAACAAAGCCATTATGACAAATATTAGACCCCTACCATATCCATTTCTCATCTCTTTACCTAATGGTTACAAAGTTAAAGTGACTGACATTGGTGATGTATGTTTAAATCAAGTCCTAACATTGCAGAAAGTTCTATTTGTACCTAGTTTCAAATTCAATCTCATCTCAGTTCATTGTTTAGCATTACAACTTAAAGGTATAGTCAGTTTTAATAGTGNAACTATTGAACCTCTTGGGATCTCTACAAGCTGGACATGAAGCTTCCAACTCAGACAATATGCTAAGTGGAGTTGTGAACCTGGCAGGTATACTTGCTTGTTATTCTTCCATTACTGAGATAGGTGACCTTTCTTGTAGATGTACTAGATTAACTGCTGGTTCTTGGATCATAGACTCAGGGGCATCACATGACATGACATATAACAAAACCATTATGACAAATATTAGACCCCTACCATATCCATTTCTCATCTCCTTACCTAATGGTTACAAAGTTAAAGTGACTGACATTGGTGATGTATGTTTAAATCAAGTCCTAACATTGCAGAAAGTTCTATTTGTACCTAGTTTCAAATTCAATCTCATCTCAGTTCATTGTTTAGCATTACAACTTAAAGGTATAGTCAGTTTTAATAGTGTTTCTTGCTTGTTGCAGGGCCCTTCTCTGAAGAGCCCTCTGGAACTTGGTAGAGCACAGAATGGCCTCTATTTCTTGTGTACAAAATGCCACAACTGTGTTTCTTCTCCTGATGGCATCAAGGACCCTCATGTCATTTCAAGTCGTTTTACTCCTTTAGCAAATGTACTAGTAGTCCAGTTCCAAACATTCATTACTCTACTGTAAAAGGTTTTTCTCCTATCAATAAAGAGGGTTGTTCTGTTTTTAATTCTTCTTCCTACTCCACTGCTAAGTGTTCTTCTTTTGCTGTTAATTCTGATAGCACTTATACTAATGATCTCTTGTCATACTAGACTAGGCCATGTACCTTTTGTGAAAATGAAGGGCATCTCCACTATCCCTTGTCAATTCTCTACCAAACAACCTTTCACCTGTACCATATGTCCTATGGCTAAGCAGACAAGAATTCCATTCCCAGAAAGCACAACCTCCACCACTAAGCCTTTCGAGTTACTTCACATTGACCTATGGGGACCATACCACATTCCAACTCATGATGGTTTTCACTATTTCCTAACCATGGTAGATGATCACACTAGATCAACCTGGACTCAATTGATTAGGTGTAAGAGCAATGCTTTGCAAACCATTAAGGCTTTTGTTTCACTTGTTGAAAACCAATTTCAGACTAAGCTGAAAACCATCAGGTCTGATAATGGCTTGGAATTTACCTCTAATGATGCCACCCATTTTTTCCAAGAAAAAAGGTATAATCCATCAAAAATCTTGTCCCTACACACCTCAACAAAATGGTGTCGTTGAAAGGAAACATAAGTATCTGCTTGAAATTGCAAAGGCACTCCTATTTCAGTCTAAATTGCCCATGAGATATTGGGGAGAATGTGTTCTAACAGCCACATACCTTGTTAACAGATTACCTTCCAAGATTCTACAGAACAAATCCCCTTATGAGATGTTGTATCAAACTCAGCCTACATACTCTCACCTTAGAAGTTTTGGATATTTATGTTTTCCCACTACCTTGAAAACCCACAAAGATAAGTTTGAGCCAAGGGCAACACCACACATCTTTGTTGGATACCCCTTCAATACAAAAGGTTACAAGGTTTTGGACTTAGTTACCAAGAGAGTTCATGTATGCAGAGATGTTTCTTTTCATGAGTCTGTCTTCCCTTTTATCATTGCTCCTGATAATTCTAGTTTTTCAGCTGTATTAAAGTGTCTTGTCCATCATCCCCAAACTCTAACTTGCATGCCTGGTACAACTAGCACTTTCTTCAATGATGACTTCCTAAATATTAACATGCCATATGAAGTCACTACTAATGAAGTAATAGCAGTAGATACAACCTCTAATACAGTCCCTGATATCCAAACATCTACTAATATAAATGAACACACATCAAGACCTACCATGCAAAACACACCAGTTTCACCACGTGGTGCCCCACTTGCTCTTAGGAGAACAACCAGGTCACTTCATACACCCAACTACCTCAAAGAATATAAATACACTTTACCCAACTTGCATTCCTCCACACCTGCACCTGATCCTCACCTTTCTCTTACATCATTTCTAACCAACCATGATAGCATTTGCTTTACCACTTTGTGTTCTGATAGCCAGCAGTTAGTTGAAACCATCTCTCATGATTGTGAGCCTTCCTCATATGAAGAAGCAATCTTGCATCCTGCCTGGTAAATGGCTATGACACAAGAATTTGAAGCTCTATATGCTAATAATACTTGGGACTTAGTACCTCTGCCCAAGGATAAAAAGGCCAT
This sequence comes from Solanum stenotomum, assembly GCF_019186545.1. Taxonomy (NCBI): domain Eukaryota; kingdom Viridiplantae; phylum Streptophyta; class Magnoliopsida; order Solanales; family Solanaceae; genus Solanum; species Solanum stenotomum. The sequence continues at coordinate 4,328,489 of NC_064289.1, forward strand.
TGGTTGTAAGTGGGTGTACAAAATCAAGCACAAGGCTGATGGTAGTGTAGAAAGGTTTAAGGCAAGACTGGTCGTTAAGGGGTACACTCAACAGGCTGGTATAGATTACAATGAAACCTTCTCTCCTGTAGTAAAGATGACTACTGTTAGGAGTTTGATTACACTGGTTGTTAAGAAAGGATGGGGCTTGTATCAGTTAGATGTCAACAATGTCTTCCTTCATGGTGATTTGACTGAGGAAGTATACATGACATTACCACCAGGTCTTGCAGTGGACTTCCCAAACATGGTGTGCAAATTACAGAAATCCTTATATGGTTTAAAGCAGGCTAGTAGGCAATGGTATGATAAGTTGTCCAGCAGTCTTTGTTCTAGGGGTACATACATTCACATAGTGATTACTCACTGTTTCACAAAAAGCAGGGCAGTTCTTTGGTTTTTGTTGCTGTCTATGTTGATGATGTGATTCTGACTGGGACTGATCTGGAGGAGATCAACTCTCTAAAGTCTTTTCTGCATGATCAGTTTAAAATAAAGGATTTAGGCAGACTTCATTATTTCTTGGGCTTGGAGATATTGTACAGGCATGATGGGGTTCTCATTTCTCAAAGGAAGTTCACTACTGATCTCTTGAAGGAATTTGATTCCCTGAACTGCAAACCTGTTGCTTCACCACTTGACTATACTGAAAAATTGAAGGCCTCTGATGGAAGGTTACTCTCTGATCCTACTTATGACAGGAAGTTAGTAGGCAAACTCAATTTTCTAACGCACACTAGGATGGATATAGCTTATAGTGTGCAGCACCTAAGCCAGTTCATGCAAACACCTAGGGAACCACACTTAAAGGCAGCTTATCATGTCCTCAAATACCTCAGACAAGATCCTACAATGGGCATATTCATTTCAAACAAACCTGATCTTACAGTGAAGGCATATTGTGACTCAGATTGGGGTGCTTGCTCTGATTCAAGAAAGTCAGTCAGTGGCTATCTAGTCCTCTTGGGTGATAGCCCTATCAGCTGGAAGTCCAAGAAACAGGCCACAGTATCTTTGTCCTCTGCAGAAGCAGAATACAGAGCTATGAGACAGGTAGTAGGGGAGCTGGTTTGGTTTGAAAGGTTGCTGACTGAGTTGTCTGTACAATGCCCATTGCCTATACAGGTTTTCTGTGATAGTCAAGCTGCAGTCCACATTGCCAAGAACCCAGTTTTCCATGAAAGGACTAAACACATAGAAATAGACTGCCATTTTGTTAGAGACAAACTTCACCAAGGCTTGATCACTCTCCATCACATCTCTACTGATTCACAACTGGCAGATATCCTCACAAAGGCTCTTACTGGAGTTAAACATGCTACATTATTGAACAAGTTGTCTGTAAATCCAATTCCCTCCAACTTGAGGGGGGGTGTTGAGATATAAATCATTTATATCACATTTCAGTTAACACGGTTAGTGAGTCAGAGTTAGTTAGGAAGTTTGTTATGAGTTAGTTAGGAAGGTTGTTAGTTAGTTCATAGCTTAAAGTGTGTGTATATAATGATCAATTGTAATGTTTAGTTCTCTCAACTTTTCATTCAATGAAATATAATTTTCATGCAACTCTTCTAGATTCCTCTTCTTTCTTCTTCTTCTTCTCTCATGTGAGTTCAAGCTCCATCAATGGAGGAGCTTGATTGATCAGTAACAAGCTGTGCTGATTTTGTCAACAGTATAAAAAATGCTTAACGTATCGATCACGATTTGTTACGTACTTCCTCTGTCCCTAATTACTTGTTCACTTTTGAATTGACACACCTATTAAGAAAGCAATTATTGATATAGTAAATTTATCATTTTACCCCTATTAATTATGAAGTGGATGGATTAAAAATTTAAGATTTTCAAGAAATTGTACATTTTTCAAAGTAATTAATTGAGGGTATAATAGGTAAAATTATTTTGTCCTTTCTTGATTTGTCAAAATGGACAAGTAATTAGGGACAACTATAAAAGAAAAAATGGACAATTAATTAGGGATAAAAGGAGTATGTATTAAGCCTAAAAATAAAAACAAAAATACGACTCAAACTTTTACCCTTGAAATTTGATAGAAAGCTTTGACATTTTCATCTATTGATGAAAAAAGTCACATGGATATATTCCTCTGTTAATGGTCTATTTAAATTATTTCTATTCTTGCAGCATAATTAGTGGAGATTAATACCACATGCCTTCTATTATTTAACCCACAAAATGTGTCTGACAAAAACAATTAAGAATTTTAAAAGGGTTAATCACATTTTTTAGAGCTCCAATTAGGGGTGGTTAAATGGAGTGTCAGATTGAATATGAGCGGATCAAAATGAGTTATGTAAAAACGGATAAAATATTTGACTCATTCATATTTCATATGGTTAAAAACATCAGTTAACAAATGAATAATGTGGAATTTGTATAATCCATTGTAAAATGATTCAAAAAAGAAATCTCAAATTACAAGTTTTTTTTTTCTCTTTTAGAGATTCCTATATGATTAGACTCCTCCGGCAGTTTACTTGTGGGATTAGTAATTTTCATAAAATCTTTGATTAATCTCCGATAAAAAATGACATGGTCAAGAAAATTTTGTTTAACAAAGATGACAGATATAGAAAATAATATGAATTAATCTATAATTGATTTATTTTAAAAATAATTGAATATCCAATTTATTCTAAATAGATTGACTTAAAAAATAACCGTAAATTTTAACCATTGTGCCACCCTAGCTGCGACCATTCTAGATTCTGATGGAAGAAGATGCATGGGAATTCAATATTCTTAATTGATCAAATTATTCCCCTGTTAAATTATATATTAAAAATAATTTAATTAACATGGCCAATATATCACGACAACTCGAACATTGACTGCTATTTTAAGAATATAACCGACACAATTTATTATTTCAATCTTCTAGTTAATTAAACCTTTTATGCTTCTTGACGAAGCTAGAACCTTGAAAAGTCTTCTAAGATTTAAAGCTTGAATAATTAATATACACAAGTAATCTAGGGTCCTCTTAAATATCTCACTCACACTTAGACTGGACATATAAAGCACGAATAATTTAATATAAACTGTGTAACATCAAAAAATAAAAAAACCTAATAAATCCTGCTTTAACATCATGTTAAATTAAATACAAAAAAAATTACCTTTAGAAAATAGCTATTAAATTTTTCGCTTCTCGATCTTAACATTTTTTCTTTTCAAAACAATTTGTGGTCCATCCCTTTAAATATTCTATCGAGTTTTAAAATTAGAATAAGAAGTTGATTATCATTCCCTATATATCATGTTATTCATGTGGTTGCTAATAAGGTCAATTAGCTAATTGAAAGCCACTTAAAGTGGATCACGAATCTTGTTTATTGAAAAATTAAACAAGCAGAGTCTTCATTATTAACAAGATAATACTCCTAGGTTTTCTAAGAATTTTTCTGCAACAAGTCCATGCTCACCCAAGCTAATATTAAACTGGGTTAAGCACATGGAAGGATTCATAAGGCAATTTATGGTGTTCGTGAACTCATAGTCTCTCCGCCAAATTAGATGTTTTATATACAATCTTTTTTAGAATTGATCTAATATTATGTGTTTGATCCCTATTATGTAAAAATATTAGATGGTTCACTTGATTGAATGCTTAGTGAATAAGCTCTAATATTTGTCATGGTGTTCGTACTTGTCCTTAAAAGCATGTTAACAATTACAAGGGAGTCACATTCTTACCTACAAATACTTTGACTCCTCGAATTTTAAGAATGTAACTTTCATAACAGTTTTTCACAAATTCACGATTGAAACTTATGAATATTTGATTTGAAGTTTATGAGTTCTGAAATTTATTAACTATATAAACAATGAACTCTCAAACATATGTACGAGATTAGATCAAAGTTACTAGCTAGATTACGTTGAACCTGCACTTTAATAATTCTATTAAGACCTAAGTTTGCATTTGGCATATATCAAGATTAAAAAAAAAAAAAAGTGTCAAATATACCCAATATCTTTTAAACATTTCTTTTATTAGATCAGAAGTACTCTTTTGACGTAAGTAGTCTATATACACACAGTTCAGCTTGCCATAAGTCTAAAACGCTAACTATAGATGAAGTCTGAACTACTAATAATTAATTACAAAAGCTATTAAATTTTACTGAATTTCACTATAATCATAGAAACATCTGACTCTGACTCTAAATCCTGAATTCGTCTCTGTCTATTGTTCTCGTCTTTCTTGAACCATGATGGGAAGTCCGCCTCTCACTGTGGCTGTCAATCCCGGCATGAACTTTGGTGCCTGCTCTTTAGTAGCCACGTGAACTTGAAAGTCAAATTGCCTAATCAAAGCCAAAGCAACACTCTTCATCTCCACAATAGATAAATCTTTACCCAAACAAACTCTAACCCCACCTTGAAAAACCGGGTATTTAAAAGGACATTGTGCCTTAAAAACTCCGTCTTCCAACCATCTTTCTGGCTTGAATTCGAGACAATTTTTACCCCAAATACCCTCCATCCTCCCCATTGCATATGGATGATATGTCACCCTTGTCCTTTTAGCCACAAACGTACCATCAGGGAGAGTATCGTCTTCTTGACAAAACTTGGAATCAAATTGAACCGGTGGAAATAACCTAATACTCTCATGTATAGCCGCAGTCAAATAATGCATTTCCCGAATTTCTTCAAAACTAGCTAGAGTTTCCTTTTCTCTTCCTACCATGACTCGACTCGACTCAGCTCGAATTTCATCAATGACACGTGGATGTTGTGCTAGTAGCCAAAAAAAAGTAGTCAGTCCGGAAGCAACTGTGTCTCTTCCTGCTAAAAGAAAACTGACGATAATGTCCCTAAGGAGTTTATCATCATCCATATTCCTCATGAACCTAGACAAAAGGTCATTTTGGGAAGAAAAATCGTTTTTTCTTTTCTGAATTATTACCTCTTCAGCAAGAATATCAACTTTTTTAATTGCTTCTTTTAGCTTCTTTTCTGATCCAATATTCAAACCTCTTTTAATTTTCCAAACTAAAGGTGAAACTGTCATAGCTCTTTCAGCTGACAATTTCGAAGCTAAATCAAATGACTCTTGAAGATCTGAATCTGGTAATGATAATTTTAAACAACCAGGATCCATACCAAAAGAAAATTTACAAATACTATCAAAAGAAAAACGTCGTAAAACATCTTGTAAGTCCAAAACGGTGTGGATGTTACTTTTCAAAAGCGGAATCAACCGGTTTCTAATTTCGTCACTCACGATATCGAAAGCGTACGAACGTATCGATACGCTTCCGAGTTCTAAACATGCCATCTTCCGTTGAAACTTCCACATTTCGCCGTCTACGGCGAAAATTCCTCGGCCTAATAAATCGCCGAGGATCGTAGAAAATTGTTTCCCTTTAGGGAAATTATCGAAATTTGTTTTGAGCATGTATTCAACGTTGTTTGGATTTGCTGTAATGACATTTCCAAGAACGTGTACATGAATTGTACCACTTGCTGACTTTTTGAGTAGATAAGAGTACCAATCACAAAGATTTTTGAACTCTAAAGACCATGTAGAGTTCAAATAGCCTTTGCAAATCTCACACTCACAATAAGGTTTAAGTCTAGAAAGAAAAAAGAGAATTGATAACACAAGTATAGAAATAGCCAAAATCAAGAAAAAAAGAATAGTAGCCATTTCTATATATGATGACTTGAAGAATTTATGTAAATGTGAGTGAATGAGTAGAAGTGAATAGAGGGTGTTGTTATTTATAATGAAGAGGAGGATGATATTTATGGGCTTTTCAATCCTACTTTTCTAGAAAACCAGATATCTACGTACACACAGTTTTTGTTTTTTTTTTTTTTTTTTTTTTTTTTTTTTTTTTTTTTTTTTTTTGTGTTAGTGGCACACCTTTTTTTTTTTTTTTACTATCAATTAGTTAGAGTACTTGTTTAAGTTTTAGAAAAGGACATTACGTTACAGCTAGTGGATGAACATAGAGGACAGCGACGTGAAGGGGGACACGACACGAGTTACGCGTGCGGTAATAAATATATGTTCGCTCTCGTTTCAATTCATCTGATATAGTTTGATTTCACATAAAATTAAAAAAAATATATTCATAATGGTCATAAATTATTTCATTAATAGTAAAATGTGTATTTTAAAATTATATTGTTACAAAACATAGAAATATGTTATTTTTTAGAATTAGTGAGTCGTATAATTGGGAGGGAGGAAATACGAAACAAAAGTTATTAACTGTAATTTGTCGTGTATATTGTCTATTATAACACATGCTCTATTTGGATCATTATTGATTATTAAAGATCTAATTATAGAAATTTGTGGCTAATAATGGATCATTAGCTGTTTTCAACATTTTAATATTTCTTAATCATCTCCGGAGAATTATTTCTTTAATTTGTAATTTTGTTTTAGATGAACTAAATTTGGTAGTCCTTTGTAATTACGCACTTACACTGTGTAATGGAAGCAATTATTGATTAAAAATTAGTGCATTCCAATTAATATAGCATTACGTATAAAGTACGTGTGTGTACGTTGTGTGCAGCAAATATTTGACAAAATAGTTTTATATGTATATCATTATAGTATAATTGTGCTATGACACCCGTGAAGCTAAGATGCAATTTAATATTCATATAAGTTGTTTTCAGCGATTTAAAGAATTAAGTAATTTATTCCTACTAAAAAATTAGTACTAGTCGCATTTTTCTTGTTTTATTCATTGGTTAAGACTTAAGTTTTAGAAAAAACTATTTTTAATCTAAGGTGTTATATATTGACATTTTCATATAAGTACAAGATTCATATTGTTAAAATTAGTTAGAAATATCTAATTAAAGGTGAAAAAATATAATTAATTTGACATAGACATCGAGTAAATATATAAATAAAAACAGACATAAGTAATGTCGCCCATGTCGGCAACATGGGCAAGTTACATATGACAAGACGACGTCGGCAAGTGTAACTGGTACATGAACAAACATATGTATATATAATAATAATGTATGCAACTTTTGTAAGACAGATTGTCACTTTGATGGACAAAAAATAATGTAGTTGTCTCAAGAATAATTAGTTCATTTTAACACTTATCCATATATATGTTGAACATGTCTAGTTGCATTGTCTTCGATCTCTTCTTGTCAATTTATACAAAGGAATAAAATATCTCATGGCCAAACATGTTTCCTTGAAAATTGATACTTAGTGTCTGTAAGGTTCAAAATTGTAGTTGACATATGATTGTCAATTGTCATTGATATGCTAGCTAACTAGTACTTATCTTGAAGTTCAAGAAGATTATTTTAGTTTATGTATTATATAAATTTTGAAATTATGCTGGCTATGTTATTGTTGTATGTTTTATATTAATTTATTTATATGTCGTATTAAGCTAAAGGAGAGTCTCAGTCTTTCACAAATACAAGAATACAACAATATAAATTCCACTAGTTTAGGGCCTAATTACGTGGCTTCTTCTTGTGTGTTTTCGAAATTACCATCTTGCCAGATTTCGGTCTTCAGATACATGTTCTTGGATACATGAGGTCAGATTAGGTTAATTTATTCTAGATTCACTATATTCAAGCATGATTCGTATGTACTTGAGATACACTGACTCTCTTGCTTACCTCTCTCCTCTCTCGCTCGCCTTTCTCCCTCGATTGCCTCTCTCCCTATATATCTGTATTTCAGAATATATCTGATAGCAAAATACATGTATCTAGATGTTTCTGACTTAAAATTACTCCCTCCGTCCCTATTTACTTGTCCATATTTCCTTTTTTGGTTGTCCCTATTTAGTTGTCCATTTTGACAAATCAAGAAAGGACAACAAATTTTTTCCTATTATACCCTTATTTACACTTCTTGAAAATTGTAAAAGTGTATGTTGTTTCCCTCCAATTTATTTCACTTTAATTCAAATAAGTGGTTGTAATTTTGAAGTGAAAAGTTGTCATAAGGGTAAAATTGTAACTTCACTGTGCTAATCATTGTTGCCTTAATCTGTGTGCCATTTCTAAAGTGGACAACTAAAAAGGGACGGAGGGAGTATTAATTAGTGAAACAATGTGTAATTATTTCAAAATTCAAATTATAGAAAGAATCAGTAAATATGGTAGCATAATTCCAAATATTATAAATGGCTCTCTTCTTAATTTTAGCAACCACGTTTTCTAAGTTTAGAAAAAAGGACGTAAAAGACCAACAAGGGTTGTGGTGGAGTGGTAAGTACTCCTTCGTTCTTAACTAAGAGGTCTCGGGTTCGAGCCTCCTTGGATACGGAGTCACCTTTGTTAGGGAGCGCTTTACCCCCTGTGGGACTTCCCGATGCGAATTCTGATTTAGTTAAGCTCCAATGTGGATACCGAGCACCGTTTGGAAAACCAAAAAAAAAAAAACGGCGTAAAAGGGGTAGAATTTAATTCACTTTAGTAGGTTCTCAAGTAAAAAAAAACGAAACAATAGGCCGTGGGGTGTGTCAACTAGTGAGGTACATGCACAAAAAAGATACACTTGCTCACCTCTCAATTAGTGCTATGTACGTTTTATCTTTTTCCTCAGTGTGACAGGACATGACATGCCTACTTGCCGTTTAGTTCAGTACAGCTTCAAGAAATAGAGATAATAATTTCGAGATAAAATTTAAAATTAATTTCATCTTATGTTTACTTTAAGATGTTAGCTAATTTAAAAATTGTCGTTTCTCATTATTTGTACTAAAATAATGGAATTACATACTCCCTCCGTCCCTTTTTAGTTGTCCACTTTAGAAATGACACACAGATTAAGGCAACAATAATTAGCACAGTGAAGTTACAATTTTACCCTTATGACAACTTTTCACTTCAAAATTACAACCACTTATTTGAATTAAAGTGAAATAAATTGGAGGGAAACAACATACACTTTTACAATTTTCAAGAAGTGTAAATAAGGGTATAATAGGAAAAAATTTGTTGTCCTTTCTTGATTTGTCAAAATGGACAACTAAATAGGGACAACCAAAAAAGGAAATATGGACAAGTAAATAGGGACGGAGGGAGTACTATTGATCTCATATAGAAGATGGAAGCTGTCAATCCATTAAATAATTTTATTTATTTTATCCCATGTATCAAATGACCTTATATATCTTAGTTTTTGTTTATTGCATTATGAAAATGCTCTTTTCTTTATCTCACTATTTTAAAAAAATATTTTTCTTCATAAGAAACACACAATAAGTGTGAAACTACTTATAAAAAAATATTGTCCTTCGTACCAAACGCAATGCACGCATAGTAAGTGCGAAACTACTTATTTACCTTTTTAACAAGTACGTACGTACTCAGTGACATGCGTTTGCAAATTGCAATCACGTTTTCCACACGTTTTGAACATAGGATAAAATTTTGTATACTTAGGTTTTAACTTTATTTGAGAACAAATTGGCCTAATAACAAGTAAAGGTCGTAAGTTGCAACTAATTGTAAAATATCCACTGAGACTATACAATTTGATTGTGATAACTAAAAGAGAATCAACAAGTTGGATATATACTACTTTTTGTTCTTATATATATATATATATATTGTTGTGGGCTGTGGACATCAAGTCTTTGATTTTTCTACTCACATCCATTCACACTGAACTCAATAATTTAATCTTACTAATCAAATATTAAAATTAAGAAAGTTGTCTTCTATTTATTAGTTGGGTGTAAACATGAATACATATGATAAAATAGTTTAGATATACTTTAGTTTGTAATATTATATAAATTTCATTAGCTTAGAAAGGTACTAATTATTTAAATATACTTTAGTTTGTAATATTACTTATTTTACTAGATTTTGATGCCTCCAAATACGTGTAGATACATGTATTTCGGATACGTGGGGTCAAATTTAGGTATAATTTGTTCTAGATAAATTGTATCCAAGTGAAATCACATGTATTTGGGATACATAGCAAATCTCGCTCGCTTTTCTCACCTCTTACATCTCGCTCGTCACTCTCTCATGTATCTGGTATCTCAAATATATATGGATCACTCCAAATACATATAGAATTATAGATACATGTATCTAGTGTGATATACATGTATCTGTGATTTATACGAATCTCGTTCGCCTCCCTCCCCAATCTCACTCGTCTCTCTCTTTATTTTAGTGTATCTGATAGCAAAAATACATGTATCTAAGTGTAAGATACGTAGGGTTATCTTAATTAGTGGTAAAGTAGTCGATAGATGGTTAGGAGATGAAAAGTTATTAGTTGGGTTCGATCTAGTCGGAGTAGTTCTTTTTTTTTCTTTTTTATTTTTTGAGCGGTAAATTTCTATTTGGTAATAAAATGCATACTTACCAAAAAAAAAGTGATAAAATACGTCATGTTTTAAAAGTATAAATAGTAATAGTATATATGATGTATGACAATGATGTATATCTAATTATATAGTTTTTTTCTTAATTTATCCTTTTTCTATTTCTTTTATAGAGTTAAGTGGATTTATATCATGGTCTTTTTGTAACGGGCCTACTAATGTTGAAGAATCGTGAATTGTGCTTTGGGATGAAATATCACTCTTAATATAATATAATATAATATTAGTGTTATGCTTTATACTGAAAAAATTTGCTTTAACAAGGGGACCATAAGTGGAAAAAGTGTTTAAGTGGATTTTAATATATTGTATATGTTATGTACGGAGTATCTTCTTATTTTATTTTGTAAATAAGCTGTATTGATTTTCATTTGAAAAAAAATAACATATATATCATGATGTCGACAATGCAACTTTGAGACAAATTTAAGTTACTTTGATTGGATAACAATAAAGATATGCATGATTAATTCACTAACTGCAGTGAGCAGTGATCTGTCTGTCGATCAATGTTGTAGTTGATGCACTTAATAAGTTATGAAATTGATGAGTTCATGTATGACATAATTTTCAACTACTAGTATATTGCTTATTTTGTTAATTGGATTCACTAATAATTGAGAAACGATTCACCTTATATATATATGTACGTATACATTATATTCTTGTATGATGTGAGTAGCCACTTAAAAATGAGTAAGCAAGATTTATGATCGATATTTTATTGTTGTTATTTATTGGTATTCGATAATCACTGACCTGATTAATTTAAATTCATGTTATATAAAATGAGCCGATTTCTTAGATGATCACTCAAGTAATAATAATTAATTATTTTAATTGTCAGAAAAAAAAAATCAAGAAAAAATGTGACTTTTTGAGAAAATAAATACTTATTAATTGAAAGTGTTTTGTTATCAAGAATTTCTCTATTTCCAGCATTTGATTGCCAAATCTTTAGTTATAAGATGGAGATATATTATACATCCTACTACATCCTTGATGTACAAATACATGATATTTAAGGACTCAAACACGAAATCTTTTAGGAAATGGAGAGATCTTATCTATCCCCTTAATTTTTTTTTATATATAGATATATGCTTAGGGAGCCAAGTATATATATTAATATATATATATATTTGGTATACTATATATATAATCTCATGAGATACTTCCCATGTAATTTTTTTGTCTCCTTTTTTCCAGCTTGGTATGTGAAGGATATCGATGTTGATATGATCCTGATCTGATTCTTTCTAATTTCATCACCATTCTGATTTCTTTTAGTTTTTAAATAGTGATCTCCCCATCCCCATACTTTTCTTTTTGACTTATCCGTTTATTTCCTTTTCTTTTATTCTATTTTAGTCTATTTTTCTTTTATTTAATTTCTCATGTGACAGATTATAATGTAATTAAAGAGGAATGCATGCAGGAAGAAGAGTTAAGCCAATTGTTAATAAAAAATATTAGCTTTGATAATTACATGCACAATATGTTATGCGAGGTTCAATGCACCTGTTGAATCAACGACAACTCACGAGCTCGAAAAGTCAATTTACCCAATCAGAACCAAGACGACATATTCGAGATTCAAATTTTATAATTTTAATATTAAATTTATTATATTTACAATTTTTTATAATTTTATTGAATTTTTACGGATAGATATTTGAAGTATTCTTGATTTACTATCTAATCTCATGAGATAATTTCACAATCGAAAGAATTTGTCTCATTTTTTCCAGCTTGATATGTGAAGCATATCGATGTTGATATGATCTTGATTTGATTCTTTCCACTCTCTTATAATGACAAATGAATATTCAATTCCTCATCAGCATTCTGATTTCTTTTCGTTTTTTAAATAGTGACACCCCACCCCATGGTTTTACTTTTTTTGTGACGCACTCCCACCGTCCCTATTTACTTGTTTATTTTTTATTTAACAAATCTATTAAAAAGTAAAATAATTGACATAACAAATTACCATTTTACCCCTGTTCCGATCATGAAAAAGATCAGTGAATTTGATGAAAAAATGATGAAATTCGAACTTCCAACAAAGTCGTGGAGTTTAAAAAAATAGAGCAAAAAAACTGACAAGGGGATTTTTTACACTTTTTTAAGTGTGAGATATTTATGTTGAAATTTTATGTTATGAGTATTAAAAAGGGATAATTTAATTTTTAATTATTTGTGAATATGTGACTATTTTTCAATTATTAACGCTAAAATAGATATATGTGAACTTTATACATCACTAGAGAAATGGTAAGTTAATTGGGCTAATAGGCCCAGTTCCCTTCTCTATGTTAATGTTTGCGAAATTTAGCATATAGTCTGCCTCATTAACAAAAACTAAAAAATGCAAATCTTCTACAATAATTTGAGTGAAAGACTGGCTAGAAAATATTTTTGTTGTCTTTCTTTCGTTAAGCGTTAAACATCAGATTGTAAAACGTTTTTACTACATAAGTGATGGCTTGTATGCGTCCATCACAAGTCAATGGATCAGGTCCCTTGACATAGCAAGAACATGCGGAAAGTAAAATTTAAAAATAACGAACACATAATGTTTACATGGAAAATTTCCTGCTCAAGAGAGGAGAAAACCACGATGTGTCTCACCAGATTTCAACAACAATTATATTACTTCAAACGAGCCAAGGTTCAGATTATAAGCTCTTGCAACCTAGGAATTAAACTCTTATTCACTTCCCTTTGTAACACCTCTGTTACGTAGAAACAAAGCATGCAATAACTCTATTGCCCACTAGTACACCAACTAACCCTAGTTGATATATACTTCAAGAACTTAATATAGCTAACTCTAGCTACAACTCAACTTCAAACAACGATTAAAACATTGAAATGATTTGACTCCTTTATAACACAGGAATAGATCTTACAACTTAGAGTGCAAAATAATAATCTCATATGATCAACTAAAAGACGACAATAGATCGCTCCATCAGGTTCCTTGGTGAGTATGTGAATATTTTCCTTGAGAGAGAATGACTTTTGCTTGGAAAATTCCCGAATGCAAAAACTAGATTTGTCCTTTGTCAAAATAACTAATAATAAGATTGACAAACAACCTAGTGCAACGCCATTGGCTGAGGGCTCTGTTCCTCTATTGTCGCGGACCAACCACTGCAGTTGTGCAAGTGGTGGCAACTTTATAGCTATCCTTTTCATTTTGTCTGGAACTCTCAGTCTCACCCCTATCAGATCCCACAGTTTGTTAAATCATCAAAACTTTATAATATAACATTTGAGAAAATATTGAAATTGAAAGTCGGTTCGAATATAAAACCCAAATTAATATCACTTTTATTAAATTTAGACACGAAAATATTGCATAACAAGTACACACAAATTAAAAGCTTAAGCATACTCCTTAGAACAGGTACTTCACAGCACCAGGAATTTGACCATTCATAAAGTAATCCTCCCATTTGATGCAACGTGGGTCAAAACTTAGCATTTCATCCATGTTGATTTCCTTCATTGCCAATCTTAATTTTCCAGTATTAACCTCATCAAAACTGTAAAATATACACTTGGAATTACGAGAGAAAATATATAGAGAATGTAACTTAATTATAACATACGTACACATACCTTCCATAGAAAAACACGTAGGGTTCGTATAGTTCGAGCCTTATATATCTTCTTTTTCATTAGTATATAGGTTTTTTCAAAGTGATGACATGACACTTGATTCACAAACTTTAACATCTGAAGCATTTAAAAACATGATTGAGTTAGCATTTGAAAGTGTAGCTTGAAAAAAAAAAGCGATCAATTTACTAGTTATGTAGAATTTAATTAAGAATTTTTGACCAAAGTAAGCTATTATAAAAGTCAATTTACTAAAATAATACATTTTTTAAAATTTTTACAAAACTAGTATAAACGTAGTTCACAATAACGTTTTAGGTTATATTTTATTGAAAAAAATTGAATAACAAAAAGACAAAAATCTGACAGAGTAAACAGACATAAAACGTTATTGTCAGTAATGTTTTATAATTCGTTACTATGAATCACATTTTACAGCTAAAACGTGACTCACAGTAACGTTTCTCAATAGTGAAAATTGAAATCCAATCTTGTACATCTCTCATTCATTATTCAAATTTCCACTATTAAAATGGATAGATATATTTTCTCAATAGTGAAAATTGAAATCCAATCTTTACATAAAATGAATATATATATTTTACACATATATATTCACATATAAATTTCTCTTTTCTTCTCTTTTCATACATAGATAATATTTTTGCAAGGAAAATAAGTTGTGAGGAGGGGACTGGCGACGTTTTCTTCTTTGCTCCGATGGTGGTTTTGGGTCGGTTTTTGGCTGCCGTTTCAGCGAACTTTGGAGGTTGTTTCTGGCGGCTGGTGGGTTCGTTTCTGGAGCATGGTGGGTGGAGCAATGGTGATTTGTGGTGGGGGTTTTGGGTTGGATCTGGTGGAGAAGAAATGGGTTGTTTTGTGCTATAATTGGTTGTATTCCGGTGGGATTTTGGTTGTTTTCCGGAAAATGTGAGGGATGGAGGCCGGAGCTGGTGAATGCGAACTTAAATATTTTTCATCACCACCCTTTTTTTTTACCTAATCAAAACTTAAATAGAAAAATAATTATACAATAGGCTTAAATCGTGGGTCTGAGAATATGACCCAAAATTATTGGTTAAATAAAATATCTACGTATATAATTATTATCTGTATTTTTAGACTGTGTTAAAAACACCAAAATGGATATTAATAAAAGTAATAAATAAAATGAATATTAAAAATATGATGAACGTAACTTTTAACGTGTAAAAAATGCAATTTTACAAAAATAATGATTTAATCATAATGAACAAATACTTAAACGTATTCAACTGGTTATGACAAAAATAATGTAATTAAAATTAACTGATAAAAAATTCTAAAATTTTGACAAATAAGGATAAATATCGATAAATTTATTTAAAATTATAAAACATGTATTTTGAACTATGAATAAATAAAAACTTAAAACTTACGAATTTTAAAAATGTTAGGCTAAAAATTGGGTGTCAACATCTCTGCCTCTCCACTATTCAATGTGAACCCTGCCTTAGATGATAATATAATGCATAGAATATTTTCAAATAAGTAGATGAAAGTGTAGTGTAAGTGAGAACAAACTCTTATAATCACGGGACATATAGATTGAAATTTTCATCCTCTGCAACTATCTTTTTAATTATTTGTTATACTTCATTATGATGTTATAGATGCTCTATTTAGTATTCGCAACAGTTTAGAATTTAGTGATGCAATCTGTTTGGTAATTGCACGGTAGAATCTCGAGATATATCACAAATCAAATTATTAGGTCTCTGTATGTCTGTTCATCTGATAATGGTTTACATGCACCATCTTTTATGTAATTTCATATTCATTTTAAACAAGTTCAATCTGAAAAATTGTTTCCTGACTGTCATAATATTGGGGCCGTGCTGACACAGGCTACCACACCTAGTTAATTATCAAATAATTGACAATAATTAATCAAATAATATCAAGAGGCAATGATTTTTATTAGAAACGGTAATAATACATATACATAAATTATACAATAATTAAAGTTGCAATTACATGATGTATGCATAAAATAAAAATATTATATGTACACAAAAAAAAATTATATTGCTGTTGTTGTAGGTGAAAGGTAACAAATATCATGTGAAATTAGTGTGTACGTAACACCTATCCCAAAAAGAATTATATATATGTTGCTTCTTTCGATCCACTTTCTTGGTAGTGAGTAAGAAACAAAATCTTGTTTATGTCACATAGATTAATTTCATAAAACTTTATTCTGACACTGAGTTCAAGGTAATTATCCCATAAGAAATCATGCATTCTTATATTCCTTCCCGTACATTTATGCATCCGCATATTGCCCCAAGTAATTACATCTATATTGTTTGGTGAAATTAACATTACTGACACTAAACAGAGGAATAGACATGCATAATTTTAGCATACTGATCTAACGACATCTAGTTAAAGACATGAATTATAATATCGACTATTACTTTGATAAGTTTACATTTATCAAACATAAAAATTATCTTCTGATATCATGGATGACAACTTTTACATTACATAATTAACAATTTACTTCATCTGCGATAAAACAAAAATAATAAAATTATATTGTAATTGAGAAGGTGGAATAGTTATAGTTATGTAACTTTTGATCCAAAAATATGAGAGGGAAATTACCAGCAAAGAAAGCATATAATAATCTTTTGTCTTGGGCTCGTGCCAATCTATTATAGATATAAGAGCCTTAGGTGGTCATATAGAGATGTGAAGTGCCTCAGTGGCTAGATATATTATTGCCTTCAAGTCTATACAGGTTGCAAACCAGTTAGGCTTATCCCTTATTTGTCGGTTGTACGATAATCAAGATGTATGAATTTGAGAATTACTTGAGTTGCTTCTCATAGTTTACAATTATTCTGCTTAATTACTCGCCGCAACTTAGAACCTACCTTAGAGTTCATCAACAGCCTTTAAACAAAACGATTTTACCCTTTTCGGTTAATTATAAAATCAAACCATAAAATAAAGTTAAAATTGTCAACACAAAACAATATACCATCTTTACAAAGGAAAAACACAAAAATTTACCAGTTGCTGGTACAACTTTAAATTTCACGATAACATCAACCAAAACAAAGTTCCAAATGTGATAGGAAATGGAGGCAGTCTCTAACATTTTTGCCTGACGTACAAAGCTCGTACACGTTAAATTGCACAACATCAACCTACAACAAAGTAACGGCAACAATAAAATAAAGTTCAGACATATATTCCTCCAGCATAAAAGGATACTTAATGAACTAAAACATGAGAACGCTTCAGTGCAATTTCTAAATGCATCAGATAACAAAAGGCATCTAAACCACCAGGATAACAAACAAACAAAAAAATGCTTAAATGGAATGTATAACCAACAATTAAAATAAATGCACAAACGTCTTACCATTAGTCCTGCGATGCAAATTTTCTTTTTCCAAGCATAGACCTTTGATCCTTCCAACTTTCAACACAAAAGTAAGAAAGCCATCAGCGCGACAAAACTCATCACAGACTAAATGATGAGCTACTGAGGAAAAAGAAACAAGTAGAAGAGAATCTCATGCTACTTATCTTTTCTACCATTTAAACAAAATGTCATGACCAAAGTCGGACATCCAAAATCAAAGTTTGAATTTAAAAACTGCCCTCTCTACTATGCGAATTATGTTTCTTTGTCCCCTTTGCTTCCTCCCAAAGGAGGGGGGTGGGTTAAAACAGATCGAGGGATAACAGGGGTTAGAAACAGAGATAAAGAGGGAGTCTAAAAGAATAGAAAAGGATGAAAGGCATAAAGTAACCACCCAGTGTATCAAATAAAATCAACTAATCAGGGGCATAGAGTTGTGAGGCCACCATTCGAGGAGGGGCAAGAACAAGGACGATATGGTCCTCGCATGAACAGAATTCAGGAAATCATCTGCTCCGTTAAAGTGGGGGATAATAATGGAAACCACTCTCGCTGGGAGCTTATTTCGTGTATACACAGATTAAAGGATATTCATGAACAGAACAGTGGCAGACTGCAACTGACTAGTACACCCCCTGACAGTCATGATAAGTGCAAATAACAAGGATAGTTTCTTATTAGACGTGACAGAGTCGGAAAGAATGAAGAAAGCCCTGAGGATCAGTAACAATTATGAGAAGCGAAAAAGAACAAACCAATTCAGACTAATTAATAAAAGGGGTAAGGCTAGCATGAATAACAAAGTGCATTCACATAGCCATCCCATTGAAGACGTTAATCCCGAATGTCAATAGGAAAATTTTGGGAGAATTTCAAAGACACATTTAGTGAGACTGGCTCTCTCTTAACTGCAACTATTGCCATTTCCAATTCTTTAAGACTTATGTCGCATTATCCAAAAGAATGGCAAATGATGAAAGGCATAAACTAATCACCCAGTGTGTCAAACCAAATCAAATAAACAGGGACCTAGAGTTGTGAGGCCACCATTCGAGGAGGGGCAAGAACAAGGACCATATCATAGACTTCGCTAAAGTGGGGGATAATAATGGAAACAACTCTCGCTGTCCATCCGCGTCGAAGACCGGGGGGCTCATTTCGTGTATACACAAATTAGAGGATATAAATGAACAGAACAGTGGCAGACTGCATCTGCCTAGTACAACCCCCTGAGAGCTAGACAGACAAGGATTATTTCTTATAAGACGTGACAAGAGTAGGAAAGAATTAAGAAAGCCCTGAGGATCAGTAAGAGTTATGGGAAGCGAAAAACAACAAACCAATTCAGACTAATAAATTAACAAAGTGCACTCACATTGCCATCCCAGAGTCGGGGTCGACCCCGTAGTCTGAAGTATCAACATGAAATTTGTGGGAGAATTTCAGAGACACATTTAGAGAGGGTGGCTCTTTCTTAACTTCAATGATTGCCATTCCCAATTCTTCAAGAGTTACATGACAAATGGCTACAAACGTGTCATCATTCAGGCAAAACAATCGTGGCGCATAAACTAAGTAATGATGATCCAACGAAAGTGACCAACTTAATTCAAGACTATTCGATCGAAACCATTCCTTCCGAACATAATCATACCCATATAAGCACAGGTCATTGTTGAGCCAATACAAAGTTGAGTCACATACAACAGCCTCGACATAGTTGGCAATATAGAATAGAGTTTGACTACAGGCATATTGTTTGAACCGATTCGATTCTGCCAAATTCAAGTCTGGATGATGTAATTCCTCCTTGTGAATCAAATTCTCCTTCTCCAGATCATAAAGGAGCAAAATACCAGTGCATACTGAATAAAAGACTATCCGGTCAAAATCTTGGCTAATTGATCGAAGTGGGCCTTACAACTTTCAATATTCTTAATATGTGTGAGGTTGGACAGGTAACTCCATGTTTGGGAGTCAAGATTGTAATATTCACCCCCATATGTCCAATTAGGGTTCTCACATTCGTCGCCGGCGGGTATAAGCTTATTGGAGCTGATGACATAGATCTTCCTACCGAATGCAAACACAAACGGAGTGTACCAGCGAAGATTCCTTTGAGGTAATATGAGTTCCCAGGTAGAATTAGGTTTTGTGGTATTATATTTATGCAAGTTCATACCGACGGTGAAGATGTAATTTCCCTTTTCTTCCTTTAGTCCTCTGATGCAGTAGATGCAATTATCAATAACGGTCCACCCTGTCATATCTTCAACGGCTTTCGCTTTCATTTTTTCAGCGGTGAAATCGGTAATGGGAGAAAGTTTTTCCGGCAAGGATTCTAAATCAATCATATAATATTCCTCCAATCTATTGCGGAAATAGATCACTGCTGGATAACCGGGGTAGGTTTCCATTGAAATTGATACGATTTTGGTCTAGGGTTTCGGATTTTTTTTTGCCTCTCTTCGTCTTCGTCGCTTGTCTTGATAGGGAGGGATTCGGGAGGGAGAATTTCACTCAAATGGCAGTATGGATATGTGAGACCTGCTATACATTTGGGGTCCACAAAAAATAGTATGCATGTGGAAAATGGTAAAATGACAAGAATATCCTTCAATTTAATTTTTGTTCCACTAAGCATACATGTTGACGGCCTCCAGGCTGCTATTCCCCTTTCTTAGTAGTAAAATAATAATAACTAGTAAAAGTAGTCCGGTCGTTGCCCGGGCCCAACATGAGTATAACTCTCAACCCTCATACAAAGTAAACCACACAGGCCACAGCACAGAAATGGACTGCTATAGGATCAAAGCACATGCATATTAGCAAAGCATTTTCCAAAAGAGTTCCTGAAGAAGGGGAAACAATGATATATGCTCGGTTTTTGATACTTACATAATAAAAAATGTTGTTGCACCAGTGTCGAAACATTATTTTTGGACAATCCGACACACGTACACCCGTCGAGCAACATAGATTGCAAGATTTGTATTCTGTTGAAAGTTAGCTAAGAAATTATGAACATTGAATAAGTTACAAATTAGTAAACCTTTCTACTATGCATTAAATAAAATTGGAAACAATTGTACAATTACATTCTTATACTTACAGAATAGGGGGAAAATGAATAAAAGAAAGAGCAACACTTTAACATAAGTATGAGATTTACAATGGCTCACAGGAACTATATGGATACAACTATAACAGATTGAGGATGACAAATTAGAATGTTTAGTGGTCCTAGGTAGCTAAGCATATCATTCCAACTTATATTTCTATACAAAATTGAGCTTATCAATCTCCATTAAAAACCATGGAACCTGTAAAGATATAATATTGCGGGGAAAATCGAAGGCACCCTAAATCTCCAAGTCAGAATCCTATTACACGACTATCGCCGAGATAGGATAAAGCTTAGAAATAGCAAAAAGTGGTAAGTTAAGAAAGCTCAAAATACAGAGAAGCCCAAAGTCAAGAAGAATAGGATAGGAGCTGAAATAGAGGGAAAAACGGAAAAGCCAAAGGAACCTCAAAAAATTCTTGCATACAAATGAATCACAAAAGGATTGCAAAGTCAAATAGTAGAAGTATAGTTAGGGAATCAAAATGAAAGCTATAAAGTATTTTCAGCTGAAATAGGACGTAGCTGTGAGCTCCACCATAGTGGAAGGCAGACGACAAGAGATGAGGAAGAGAGAGCAGAGGTGTGGAGACGGTGGTGTTTGCTGGCCGGTAAAATTCACAGTAGGCGTTAGGTGTCACCTTGCACGTCCTAAGTACCGATGTAATTACATTGATAGTAAGCCTCTGTTTCAGTGATCCAGAATGAGGCACGTAAAGAATAGCCAAATTATTAGAATGAAGCATGTTGTAGAAAGCTAAGAAACCAAGTTAGAACCGAAGACATGCGCGAGAAACAATCTTACTTGTTCCTAGCTAATATTTGTTGTATGGGTAAACATGTTCATCTACTTTTTCATAAGCATGGAACAACGAAGAATGACATGTAAATTGTCAACGGGATATGTTGTTATTGCATTCCAACGGCTAGAAGCCTAATTGAGCACCAAAACATCCCAACTAAATGCGTTACAATAACTACTAAATTATACTCGCTATAATGTGATTATTCTATACAGATGCAACTTTTGTCAGACAGGGGAATTATGGTGATTAAGATAAGATAATCAGTAAAACACTCACTTTTATAATGTTAAATTCACAATAGAATCAGCCAAAGTGCAGCTAACATTAACAATCGACTGAAGGAACTTTAACAATGAGTACACATAAAAGTTTTGCCTTACTATGTGAAGCTAAAAATAGGCCAAAAATTACTACTCATATTTATTTAATAAGGATCACTATTTTTAACTTTGTTATCTCCTGTATTCAGGTTAGTCAAAAATACAGAAACAGAAAAAAGATGAAATTGACAGAATGATTTTTAATCCGAGTCCACAGAAACCACTGTGTTTTCTTAAGAAATTTAATCCCCTCACTGTACCCGAGGTTGCAAATTAATTCCTCCCAAGATAAAACGGATTAACCTGTTAAAGAAGTAGCGGTACCTCAAACTTCAATAACTTCAGCGAATGCAAGAACAGCAACAAGAGCACACACAGACTCAGTCAATCGACAATTTTATTTATGTAAGAAAATGTATACAGAGAGGGAAAATTTCAGTGTTTGAAAAAACGAAAAAGACCTCTTATTTATAGCCATTTGCAGCAAGGAACGCGTCTGTTCAGAAAATCTGTTCAGACCCGTTTTTTCCAGAACATTGTGTCCTTTGGGAAAAGTAATGACTTTTCGGAAGGAATACCGTTTGGGAAAAGTAACGACTTTTTGGAAGGATTATCGTTACACGTGAATTTCAAATAAATTCAGTTGCGCCAAATTAATTCTGTTATTTAATTAACATTCTGAATTAATTTATAAGAGAAAGGAAATGATTTAACAAGATTGATTAAATAAATTTTGTCCAAAAATATTATCAATCAATCACATCATTTGCCAAATCCAAATCCAAATCCAAATCCAAAGCCGAAGCCAAAGCCGAAGCCGAAGCCGAAGCCGAAGCCGAAGCCGAGGCCGAGGCCGAGCGACGACGACGGCGCGAGGGGGTACCTTCTTCTTAACCCTTTAAGAACTAAAGGAAGTGTTTCCTAACATAAGGACAACAATTTCCTTTCTTCTACCGATATGGTAAAAATGACCTTTCATTTGCACTTTTGCAATGATGACTTTTCATTTTCCCTCCAAAATTGGTTCCCCCTTTTTCATTGATTCTTCCACTTTCCATTTTCTCTTTTTATTTCCCATTCACACCTTCCTAAACCCAACAATCCCCCACATGAATGGGGAATGGCTATTGTTAAAACATATGCATGAAAAACTTGTGTGTCTTGTAAGTAAGGGCTAATCGCATCTGGATAAGTAGGTTTTCCTTTAAACTTTCCGTAGTGAACATATATCGGATATACTCAATCAATCGGTAGATTTGATATCTTTGAACCGTTGAGCTTTAGTGTATACCTAGACAACATAAGTCACACAATCGACCCTTAAACTATTTTTGGTTCTCATCGTTTTGTTCGTTTCAGCCATGAACACATCTTGGTTAATAAGTGCTTAGAGAACTGGCCTTACCGGATTCTCCTTGAAGCGGCTTACACTTCACACTTAGATAGGTGGTTTCTAATTGTGTTATCCCGTAGATACACTATTTGATATACCCTGAACATTGTCTCATCATGAGAATGGACCATCAAATATGTTTTGACAATATTGAACCGTCATTTATGACTTTGTTTTATCTCCTTGGACCTAGATCTTGGGATCTCCAGTCTTCTAGGTAGAGTTACCGCCACGATGACTTGTTCTCGGCCATAGTCCCATTCCCGTCGATGATCTCTCAACTCCCTCTCTAGTTAGGCCTTTTGTAAGTGGATCCGACACATTATCCTTTGACTTTACATAGTCAATTGTGATAATTCCACTAGAGAGTAGTTGTCTAACAGAGTTATATCTTCGTCTTATGTGACGAGACTTCCCGTTATACATAACACTTTCGGCCCTTCCTATTGCAGCTTGACTATCGCAGTGTATGCATATAGGGGCCATTGGTTTGGGCCAAAACGGAATATCTTCTAAAAAATTCCGGAGCTATTCAGTTTTTTCACCTGCCTTGTCTAAGGCGATGAATTCTGACTCCATTGTAGAGCGAGCTATACATGTTTGTTTGGATGATTTTCAAGAAATTGCTCCTCCACCAATAGTGAAAACATATCCACTCGTGGATTTCGTTTCAGTTGACCCAGTAATCCAATTTGCATCACTATATCCTTCAAGAACTGCTGGATATTTGTTGTAATGCAAAGCATAGTTTTGAGTATCTTCTAAGTACCCCAAAACTCTCTTCATTGCCAACCAATGATTTTGATTGGGATTACTTGTGTATCGACTCAGTTTACTTATAGCGCAGGCTATGTCTGGTCGTGTACAATTCATGACATACATCAAGCTTTCCAATACTCTGGCGTAATGCAATTGAGATTGACTTTCACTTTTATTCTTAGCGAGATTAAGGTTCACATCAATTGGGGTCTTTGCCTTTTTGAAATTCAAATACTTGAACTTTTCAAGTACCTTTTGAATATAATGAGATTGAGACAATGCTAGACCGTTAGGAGTTTTGTGAATCTTTATTCCTAATATCAAATCGACTACTCCTAGATCTTTCATATCAAACTTACTAGCAAGCATACACTTAGTAGCTTTTATATTGGCAATGTCCTTGCTCATTATCAACATGTCATCCACATATAGGCATACAATGACTTCCTGACCCGTAATGTCTTTAATGTAAACACATTTATCACACTCATTGATCTTAAATCCATTTGACAACATGGTTTGATCAAACTTTGCATGCCATTGTTTCGGTGCTTGTTTTAGTCCATAAAGTGACTTAACAAGTTTGCATACTTTCTTTTCTTTGCCGGGAACTACGAAGCCCTCAGGCTGTTCCATGTAGATTTCTTCCTCCAACTCTCCATTTAAGAATGCGGTTTTCACATTCATTTTATGGATTTCAAGACCGTATACTGCAGCTAGGACAATTAACATCCGAATTGATGTAATCCTAGTCACTGGAGAGTATGTGTCAAAATAATCAAGACCTTCTTTTTATCTAAAGCCTTTGACAACAAGTCTTGCTTTATATTTGTCAATAGTTCCATCATCTTTCATCTTCTTTTTGAAGATCCATTTAGAACCCAAAGGTTTGTTCCCTGGAGGAAGATCAACCAACTCCCAGGTATGATTGCTTAAGATTGATTCAATCTCACTATTGACAGCCTCCTTCCAAGAGGTTGAGTCGCTAGACAACATCGCTTCCTTGAATGTTTGAGGCTCACTTTCAAGAAGGAATGCTACAAAATCAGATCCAAATGAAGTAGCTGTCCTTTGACGTTTACTGCGCCTTGGACTCTTTTCATTGGTTTCATTCTCTTTTGGTTCTTCTCGAGGTTGTTTAGACCCCTCACTAGATGACTCAGGTCTAGTTTTATACGGATAAATATGTTCAAAAAATTCAGCATTATTTGATTCCATTACCGTATTATTATGAATATCCGGATGTTCGGACTTATGAACCAAAAATCGACATGCCTTACTATTTGTGGCATATCCAATGAATACAACAGTCTTAGGCCCTATTTTCACTCTCTTAGGTATAGGAACCTGGACCTTGGCAAGACACCCCCACACTTTGAAATATTTCAAGTTGGGTTTTCTACCTTTCCATTTCTCATATGGAATAATATGTGTCTTCGTATGAGGTATTTTATTGAGTATTCGATTTGCTGTAAGGATAGCCTCCCCCCAAAAGTTTTGTGGTAAACCTGAACTTATAAGTAAGGCATTCATCATTTCCTTTAAAGTTCGGTTTTTTCTTTCTGCAATTCCATTAGATTGTGGAGAGTAAGGAGCAGTAGTTTGATGGATTATTCCATTTTCCAAACATATTTCTGCAAATGGAGATTCATATTCTCCACCTCTATCACTTCTGATCATTTTGATCTTTCTATCCAACTGATTTTCAACTTCAGTCTTATATTGCCTAAATGCATCTATTGCTTCATCCTTACCATTTAGCAAATAGACATAACAATATTTAGTGCAATCGTCAATAAAAGTTATGAAATACTTTTTCCCACCACGTGTTGGTGTTGACTTCATGTCACAAATGTCAGTGTGAATCAGTTCT